>NW_026705752.1:300000-448079 GCF_029867415.1 Vicia villosa
TTGAAAGATTCTTCAGACTTTTGTGACATATTTTGCAGTTGGGCACGGCTAGGAGCCATAGCAGTATTGTAGTGGTATTGTTTCAAGAAGGCATCAACAAGTCCTCCCCAAGTACTGACATTGGCCCTCTCAAGTTTCATATACCA
Organism: Vicia villosa; assembly: GCF_029867415.1. Lineage (NCBI taxonomy): Eukaryota > Viridiplantae > Streptophyta > Magnoliopsida > Fabales > Fabaceae > Vicia > Vicia villosa. Next base: position 300,147 of record NW_026705752.1, read on the forward strand.
CTCCAACGGGGCTCCTGTGAGACTGTCCTGGAAGAAATGCATAAGCAGAGGTTCGTTCTCGGCGTGAGCGGCCATCTTACGACAGTAAGAACGAATGTGAGTTTCTGGGCAGGTAACTCCCTTGTACTTATCAAAATCTGGCACCTTGAATTTCGGTGGAATAACAATTCCAGGTACCAAGCTCAAAGCAGCAGTGTCGAAACTCGAAGTTTTAGCAACCTCAACGGCCTTAAGGCGTTCTTCGAGAGCTTGGTACATCTTAGCAGTTTCGGTCAACTCAGCAGTAAGATCATGTTCAAGATCGATAACCTCATGGTGGTCATCCACTACCTTTGGTATCCCCTCAACAGGAATCTCCTTAGTCTTTACTCCCCCATCAGCAGAGTTGGTAGGAGTATCCTTGATCAATCCAGCAACGCTCTTTCTGAGCTCTTCTTGTCCTTGGACAACGACATGGAGAGTCTCCATAAGTTGGGTCATTCTTTCCCCCATAAGATCCATATCCCTACGGAGGGCAGCTTGATTCTGTTCAAATTGGTCCATGATTCTCTTCTCGTTGTTTCTGGTGCGGTAAGGATGTAAGAAAGTCAGCTTCGTCGTCGGAAAAGAAATCTGTTGGAAGGGACCCCAATTAGAATCTGATAAAAACCTGTAAATGCAATATGATATGAGTGCATGGGTGCATGTGTGCATGTTTTATTATTTTCAAGCCTTTTTAGCTTTGTCTCAAACCAACAACACAAGATAACGGAGAAGATAGTGGGGCATAATCAAGATAAGCACAACCAAGATAAGCAAACATAATTGATTAATTCTGCAACCAAGTTCTTGAAATACAAAATATTCTGCTCCCATGAGCCAACAAATACAGAAATAAAATCAGGAATCCCATCCAACAGGTCTGGTGGTGATTCTACAACAAAATCAACATTTAAGCAGGGTCCTCCATATCCACATGACGGAGGGGGCTCTCCCCAATGTTCTTATCAATCCAAGTCTTCATTTCTTCAAAGAGCTTCTTGGTCTCAACACGGGTGGGTCTCTTAATGATCTCTTGAATCAGCAGGTCTTTTCTGAAGTGCATTGTTTCCATGTGACGATTCTTCACCTCCCAATACCTAGCTTCCTCTTGAACTTGGGCATTACTCTGGTCCTTTTCTCTTATCTGGCCCTTCAGCTTTCGAATCTCTTCATAACACTTCTCTATGGTATTCTGACAATCCAGCAAGAGTTTGTCTGCTTTCTTACGACGAGATTTCTCTGAATTGGCGTTTTCAGTCTGAATCTGGAGCTTTTTAGTCAATTATGCCAACTGAGCCTCGTAATGTTCCTTTATCTTCTTCTCTTGGGTTTCAGTAGTTTTAGAATTCACAGTCATTCTTGGCCTCTTCTGAGAAGTGCTCCCTCTAGCATACAATTCTTCAAGCTCTATTTCTCTCATTTTCAACTTGTGAAGAGCAGAAAGCTTCTCTTGCCTATCAGTATTCATCTTAACTTGCATTGTTTCCATTTGTTCAGTCAACTTCCGATTCTCTTCCACAGTTTGGTTGTAACGGGGCATGGAAACAATGTTGGGTTGTTTACCAACAGGAGGTGTCGCACGCTCGCGAAAAATGAACAGAGTCGCCACCAATATATTTATCCCATAAGGGAAGGGGATATCAGAAAACCTAGGAAAGGATCAGGGTCTTGCGACCAGAGAATCTAGGTGCGGGAGTCGGTTACGCAAGGGGAAGGTATTAGCACCCCTCGCGCCCATTGTACTCGATGGTATCCACCTATGTTTGTTTCTATCTAAAGGGTGTCTAACTATGTCTATATCTAAATGCGAAATGAATGCAAAATGTAGGGAAAAGAAGAATTGTACTCGCACGGGCCCTACCCCGCTGCCTACGTATCCTTTTCAGGAATCAGAGTTACCGTAGCTCGGCTCACGATTTTCTGTTTGTTTTTGTGTTTTTTAGTTGGGCGGCGTTAACGCTCACGCTCTTGCATAAGGGGATAGCCTAGGATGCAATGGAGCGGAGATAACTTGCCCTTAGAAAGAAGAAAAAGAGAGATTGGTTTGTGTCTTTTAGGGTAATTCCATGATGACGAGAACCCACTACAAGGTCTCGCATCACTTCCTTACTTTGTATTAAATCTGACCATTTATTAGTGTTTTGAGTGTTTTTGGTTGGTGTTTTTTAAGGGAATTTATTTGTGACTTAGATCATACCAAAAAGAGTTTGTTTTGCATATTTAGAGAACGCACATCGAGGCCTACGCCACAATCGTTTCTCTAAATAACGGTTAAGAAATACCTCGAGGCTTCACACCTCAATCATTTCTTCTCCGATAAGTAGGAATACAAAAAGGAGTTCTTTTGTGAGTATTTAGAGAATGCACATCGAGGCCTACGCCACAATCGTTTCTCTAAATAACGGTTAAGAAATACACCGAGGTCTCACACCTCAATCATTTCTTCTCCGTTAAGTAGAAAAGAACATACATCGGGGCCTACGCCCCAATCATTTCTTTCCTACTATGAAATATAGTAACGGTATGATCCTTGTCTGTATTTTATTAAGTATTTTAAAAGTTGAAAAGAAAAAGGATGAAAGAAGGGAACTATTCTAATTCTAGTCTAAGTTGTTCTAATTCCTATTTATGTACAAAAGGAATCTAAAATAGGCCAAAAATATGGCCAAAGTCAAGTAACAAAGTCAAGTAACAAAGTCACACAAAAAGTCATATAGAAATCAACATATAAATGGTACAAAAGCAATTCAAACATAAATCCAAAATTAAACTAAAATACTATCATTTTCTGGCGTTTTTATGAAGGAAATTAAACGTCAAAATTAACCTAAAAATCTACTATTTATTGAGTGAGTCAGGGGGGTTAGACAGAGAATATGGTGCAGATAGCAAAGTCAGCGCAAAGCCCAGGGAAGGAGGCCCAGGCAGAGTTTTGTTCACCCCATTTTTTTTATGTCACAAAAATGGAGCACCACGGGCCAAAGGGGGGTGTAACAATGAATTTCGCAAGGCCCAAGATGTAATGATCCAGATTTATTCAGATTTTTATTATGATTCAAAGTTAATCCTAATTACTATCCATTAACCACATTAATCCTACATTAATTCAGACTTTATGCTTACTTAGAACCTTATATCCATTAATACATTAATTCAAAAAAACAAAAATAAAATTAATCGGAATGGGATTTTTAGGGTTACCCAACTTGTGACGCATCAGATTCTGAGGAGCTTCTTCTCCCTCACCTCGTGAAAGCGCGGCAGAGTCTTCTCCTTCTCCTCTCCATTCGAAACCACCGGCCACCTCACGGCAACAACAAACACGCGCGTTCACCTTTATTCACACTCTCGTCTTATCTTTCCGTTCGCTTACTCGTGGTTTCAACAACGAAATCCAATGCCAATCGGAGAAGAGGTAGAGGCCTAACGATCGGAGCAATCCCGACGAATGTTGATGAGCGCTGGTGGTCACATGAAGGATATCGTGGCGGAGGCTGCGGTGTGAGTGACGCTCCGGTTACGAAGAGCTGAAGAGGAGGATCGGGGAGTGCTTTATGCAGAGAAGGATCTTTTCTCGTTCTCCTTGTTGTCGATAACTGAAGTTGTTTCGTGGTGATTGAAGAACGAATCGATGATGATGAAGAGGTTCTTGAATCCGAAGTTTGGTTACAGATTTGGTAGAGGTGAGTTTCCTCTTCTTTCTGTTACATTCTCTTTCTCTGATATTCTGTTGCAAATCTTTCTTCTTTTTCTATTGGTGAATATGAATGATGAAGAAGATTGATGAAGTGAGGAAGTGGTGAAGACGTGTGCGATGATGAAGAATGGCTGAGAGAGTTGCTGAGAGATTGAAGAGGTGAAGAGTGAAGAGGGCGAAGATGAATGTGCTTGAAGGTGATGCGTGTGGGAATGAGTGTGTGGATGATGAAGATGGATGAGGCAGGGTATGAAAAATGGTGGTGGAGTGGAGTGGAGAAGATGAATGGAGATTATGGATTTTTGAGAGAGTGAAGATTCAGAGAGAATGAAGAAGTTTATCAATTGGAGGGAACCTTGTTATATAGATGAGAGGTTAGTCAAGTTCTGATTTTCTCTGTTGAATCCTCCTCCTACTTTTCTGTTATTGATTCTGAATAATTCTGTTAGGTAGTTTAGAAGTTTGTTAGGTTAGTTATAGTTAGTTGTGATTCTGTTATGGACTGTTATAAGGTGGTTAGAAGGATATGGTTTAGTGAATCTGTTTTGATATGGATGTTAGTGAAACTGTTAGGATGTTAAGTGGTTAGGAGGTGAGAAAGAGTTACAAACTGTTTTTCTGTTAGAAATTGGTTTTTTTCTGTTATGAGCATTTAGTTACAAGGTAGTTAGAAAACGGTTGAGAGGTGGTTAGAGAATGGTAGTTCTGTTAGTATGAGATTATGGCTGGAATTTGAATTGAATTTGTGGTTAAAGTATATGGCAGTTTTGGAATGATCCCTGAGCTGATTTTTGAATGGTGCTGGTTTTTTTTATTTGATTTGCAGGTATGAAGAAATGAAGATGGATGCAGGTGTGAATTGTTGGTGATTGGTTTTTGTGATTGGCTGGTGATGATGCAGGTCAGGAGCAAGCTTTAGACAAAGGTATGGACTTGAAACTGACTTGAATTCTATGCTGGCTGCTCCTTTTTTGAATGAAAACAAGTTGGTGACTTGTGTCACAATGCTGTATGAGTTTGGCAAGTATAAAAGCTGATGGAAGCTTGCTGTCTTTTTAATGGCATGTATGTGTAGTGGCTGTACATAGATATGAACATGTGTGTATTTGATTTTATAGCTTCTTTTTTTTCAATGCTGAACCGATGCTGAATTTGCCATATTGTCTCGAACTCGTTTGCACTTCTCTCGGTGAACTTTCTTTCTTTTGAAATTGTTTTGATCATATGCCTAGGCTTTGCAACAGGGATCATTGTGAGCATGTTGAACTTGTTTGGATTAGCCCTGCTGAATGGTTTTGTATTTTGATGTTTGTACAGGTCTTCTTTTGATTTGCAGGTATCAGCAGGCTTTGGTGTCAGTTTTGGCTCTCATGCATATTGACTCATGGTTATTTGGAGGCATACTTTGGATATGAGCAAGACATAAAGATTGGTGTATATGGAAGTGATATCATGAAACTGAAGTAGCAATGGCTTGATGGAAACAACTGAATCTGACTTGGAAACAGGATAGGGCAAGGATAGGTGTTGACTTTGGTCAACTGTTTGACCAAAAGCTTGATTTTCTTGTATTCTTTGTAACTGATTTTGTGTATTTCCTCTTGACATAGTGATGGACTTGGATGTATAATAGAAAGCATATTTTGTATGGGATTTGAACGGATGTGAATGGTATTTTGTAATGAACATGTGTTGGTATTTTGTAATATATAACTTGTGCGCCTTTGAATGTAATCTGAGCACCCTCTCCAATCCTTGTAATCTTGAATAAATGAATCCAAATAACAACCTTGATTCATATGTAGTAATTGGTCCCAAAAGAGGGAATCCATAAGACTTAGTCAACATATGACTAAAAGTTCACAGTGACCAAAATGACTTCCCAAAGCTTTTCTCCATGATGTGTAACAAATATCCTGACCAATTGACTTATGGTATGAAACTCACAGCTAAACTTGAGTTGCAAACAAATGGGTACTCCACTCTTCATGCATAGATGAAATCCTGCCCTTTAAACTCAATTGATGCCTTCAATCCATCACCAATGATTTTAATGAACCAAGATTATTTTTTAATGAATGAATGCATGATGTGTTAGATGACCTAATGGAGGTATGTACATGAATGCAAAGCCTAAGCCAGTTAGAAATAAAGGGGTAGGACAAATTTGGGGTATGACAGCTGCCCCTATTTAATCGTCTTAAACCTGAAGGTGAGATTGATGCTAGTCTTTCGAACCTTCAAGGTGGAAGAAGATTAAATATCACAGTACCAGAAATTTGTCCTGAAAAGATGGTATGAATGCTATCCTTATTTTTATTTTGATATCCGCTGGGGAAAGAGAATTCTCTTTTTGTTTTTTTGGTGGAAGAATTTACAGTGGGTAATGGGTTGAACGGTGATAGCTTGTAACGTGGTAACGGTGCCAATACAGGGTTTTCAAAGAGAATGGTGGTATGAAACAATGACCGAAAGGAAAAAGAGACCTCGTGCGGTTTACGACTCAACGTCAGGACTGAAAGGAATAAGATCTCGTGGCGATCTATGACTCAACATCGAAAGAAGATCTCGTGGCGATCAACTTGTCAACAGGAGAAAAGGGAATAAGATCTCGTGGCGATCTTATGACTCAACATCGAAAGAAGATCTCGTGGCGATCAACTCGTCAACAGAAGGAAAGGGAATAAGATCTCGTGGCGATCTTATGACTTGACATCGAGAAGATCTCGTGGCGATCAACTCGTCAACAGAAGAAAAGGGAATAAGATCTCGTGGCGATCTTATGACTTGACATCGAGAAGATCTCGTGGCGATCAACTCGTCAACAGAAGAAAAGGGAATAAGATCTCGTGGCGATCTTATGACTCAACATCGAAAGAAGATCTCGTGGCGATCAACTCGTCAACAGGAGAATAGGGAATAAGATCTCGTGGCGATCTTATGACTTGACATCGAGAAGATCTCGTGGCGATCAACTCGTCAACAGAAGAAAAGGGAATAAGATCTCGTGACGATCTTATGACTCGACATCGAAAGAAAATCTCGTGCGATTTTCCACACTTTGGAAAGGAATAAGATCTCGTGGCGATCTATGACTCAACATCGAAAGAAAATCTCGTGCGATTTTCCACACTTTGGAAAGGAATAAGATCTCGTGGCGATCTATGACTCAACATCGACTCGACATCGAGGGACAAAAGAAGACATTGTGTCAGACACTCATCAGAGATTGAAGATACCTCGCATCGGCACCGTGGTTGGAAGAGATTTGAAATGTAGTAGCAGATATCAATCGGAATTTGTAAGGACAACCTTTTGTGTGGGGATGTATTATTGTCTTGACTGGGTGCGGATTTGTATTATCTGGCTTATGCTTTGTTATGCATGTTTGAATTTTTCTATGGCGTAATGATCCGCTTTGACGGATACGCTACGCTTTTGAGGATGCAATGTTATATGCAGTGAACACTATATGCAGGATGCCACATAAAGGCCTTGGTGAGGTAAACACCAGGGAGAATCCCCTTAGTGTTAAGGACCATGTGGAGGTGCCAATAGATATTGGACTTTGATTTGTAAGATGCACTTTTCTTTGACTTGAAGAATGATTTCTGACTTCTCGCCATGTGCCACTGCTTGGAGGATTTTCAGCTTAAGGAGATTCCCTCGATTCACCATGTTGGGGATGAGAAATCCAGATGAGGGGCCTTGATTAGGGAAGTAGGACAACTCCTAGGAGAAATAAACTCCTATGCTTGAGGAATGGAACAAACTTTCGGGAGAGACAAACTCCATGCTTGGGGAGAGACCAAGGTTCTAGGAGAAATAAACTCCTATGATTAGGGAGAGGACAATAAAACTCATAAGATCGTGCCCCAAGTTTCATGACCCATGAAGGAAATTGCCCCAGTGGATCCTTGGAGAGATTTGTCGAATCTCGACGTGACTGCCCCAGATTGGTTGAATCTGAGAGAGATTCCTCTACTTGATTGCCCCATATTGATCAAAGCTTGCAGAGATTTATCGACATGATTGCCCCTGATATGCTGAATTTGAGAGGTCAAACCTCGACTCAATTGCCCCTGATTAGGTACATCTCACCAGAATCCCCAAGCTTTCTTTGTTTTGAAGTCAAACAAACATGGAAACAACTTTACCACGCTCAACGGAGTCTTCAAACTCTCCCCTTTGAGGTAATCAAGGAAAGCATTAACTGTTCATGCCCAACGGAGTTTTTTGGATAACTTGCCCCTTGGTGGTCAGCATTTGGGATGATTGGCTTTTACTCCTCGGAGTTCTCAAGTCTCTTGTACCTTGACATGATCAAGTTACTCACTGATTCTGATCTTTGAAAATTTCCTTGATGTTAAGCACATATTTTGCATGCAAAAGAATGTTAATTCTAAGAATGATAATTCTAATGCAAAGCCTATGTTAGTCTTGAAGTTTAAAGAAACTTTTTATGGAATGAGGTTGCGACCTCTTGTGAATGGATCACTAGTCGACACAACCTCGATTTTTGCATATGGAAGATAAAGCAAGCATACGATACCAACATGGATATGAGTTACGCTTCATTGGGAGTCAGTTAAACGCTATCCCATAGGAATGTGCTTTCAAAATAACCCTACTTCAATTAGGACTTTTGAGGGTTGTAACTTGGCCAGGTTCACGGTTTTCAGAAAACAAAGGATTTTAGGCTCAAAATTATTTGGTACCCACCCCCTTCGTGATGTTCTCCATTCCTAGGTTCAATTAACTCAACATGAGTGTTCATTCCTCACAAGGAATTTGGAATGGTTGAGGAATCAATGAGGTTTTTTGGACATGGCAGTCACTTCATCTTGCATTTTTGGTGTCTGATCACACGACTTTGTTCTTTTGATAAGGATTTTTATTTTGTAATCCTTATTTTTCGCTTCTGTTTTCCCTAACTTTTGCCTGGACAAATTCTCTTGAATTTTATTTTGGAGTCCAGCGGGATGCCCTAACTTTTGCCTAAGTCACTTATTTTCATGTTATTGACTTAGCGGGCTCTTTTTTTTTTTTATTCTCCTTTTTTGAACAAGTCGTGTGATATCGCGTTGCTCTCGATTTGTTTGAAATATTGTGACTGCCTCATTCTCTGATTGATGAGGGATAACCATTGAGGCATCGTCCTCTTTTGACCTCTTGATGGAATAAGGATAATCATTGCGGTTTTGAAATTCCTCAACCTTTTGAAGGATAACCCTTGTTGTATCCTTAGATGCATACCCTTTTGGTGAGTTTTGAAAGCTCGATCAAGTTAAATGAACACTACCCTGCCCCAGGGTTAAAATAAGGGTTCTTTTTATGATTAGAAAAAGAAACTCCTACTTCAAGGCTCAAAGGGGTTAACGAGGGTCTATCTCCCTTATATCTCCGGTGTTTGGGGATTTGAAATAATGCCTGTACATCCTCAGTAGGGTTTTTGTCAAAGGCACACAATTGGAGATTTTTTGCATTTTTATCTTTCATCATTCTCCCTCAGCTTTTTGCCTAAGCAAGTGATTAATAAAGTTGGTATCGTGTGCAAAAAACATTTTATGAGTGAAAACGAATGGGTTTCTTCAAGACGAACATAAACAATGTATTTTTTTATTTTCATTCGGAAATTAACAAGTTTTTACATGCTATAAATGCTTAAACAAACAATGAAATGTTACGAATGAGAATGCAATGAAGAACTGAATGGTTGCCATTGTTGAGGAGACTTGACTCCGTCTGGACTTGTTGATCTCGAATACTTTCTGCAGTTCCTTCCAAACTCCTCAGATTACTTCAAAAGAAAACCTCAACGAAGTCACCCAAGAGTTGTAAATTTTTGCCTCACTTTAGGGATTCGAGCAATGCTAGTGATGCAATGCTCAAGATAAGAGTACGTCTTGCTTATCCCTCGTGCGGGGGCCCCAAGTATAGATGTTGAAGAAGTATTCGCCTTCATAAAATGGAATAGCCTTGTATCGTCATCAGATTGAGGAGATCTATTTGTGGTGAAGAAGACCCAAAACACGAATCTTAACCAACTGAAATTCCTACAAACGAGGAAGCAACTGGGCATAAGGCCATCAATTTGTTTCTTATATTTTTCTCTCCGTTAACAAGCAAGGGCCACTGAGAAGGAAATCACGAGAAAAGGCAACTGAGATATGAAGTAGAACTTTGAGGATGAGAAGCATTATGCAGAACACTCCTGATTACCACACGGAAGAAGATTCTGACGAAGTCACATAGGAATTTGAAATGCTTTTAGGGATTCGAGCAATGCAAATGGCGCAATGCTCAAGATAAGAGTACGTCTTGCTTATCCCTCGTGCGGGAGCCCCAAGCAACTTCCACACATGTACAGGAGATGATTATCAATTTAGCTTCAATATCCATCATTAGGAGTGAGAGTGGATGATCCTTGCATTTCTTGATATCAGGCATTAGGCACAAACCAACAACATATGAATCAGTAGAGTCACGACTTTTATGGTTTTCAATCTTCTTTCCAAGAGGTGGAGCCTTTTGTCAATCTCACTAATCGGAAACTTGAAGACTTCAATTTCCAAATTGTTTTCATGATGTGTTTCCTCCTTAAGAGTGATAGGAATCTTAGCTATGCTTCAGACATTTGAATCCATAAGGCATTCTCTTGAGGTGAGATTAACATTTGCATTTGGCTTCTAAGGAACTTGTCTCAACTCTTTGTGTCTAAGAGAAAAACTTGAAGAACCTCCATACATTGATTCATGTTAATCCCCATTTCTAGTCTCATCTCAGTCAAAAACCTCACGGAGTTGTTCCATAGTTGATCTCGGAGCTTGTGGCGGTGAGAAGTCAAATCTGTTGTTGATCTTGGAATCTGGATGGAAATGGCCCCATAAGTCTTTGAAAGAACCATGAAATGCATGATAGTATGAATGCATGTTTCATTTATGAGAGATCCTAAAGTCTTTTCACGCACTTTCATTCTTTTTTTTGTATAGAATATCTTTTCTTTCCTTTTTGCTTTTCTATTTCCTTTTCTTTTACATATCTTTTCTTTTCTTTTCTTTTCTTTTCTCCTTTTTTTTGGAAATAGACTTTAGGATCTTTCATAAATGGAGTGGACAAAGCAATGATGTTATGCAATGCAAAAGCATGGGATCCTCGGTCCATATAATCTTAGTAACCACTGTACAAACTTCTGAATAACTGATACAGGTCAAATATCACAGAATCAAAGGTCCGACACCTTTTTGAATACCAGGAAGACCAATAGTCACCAACAGTACCTGTCATGTATATCCCTCCCCACTCACAGGTGAATCTAGGTCAGGGTAAGGTCATGAAACGCAGTATACGGTCCGCCCGAAGGTAAGCATCATCACAGCGCGGATGCGGGTGACGATAATACCTCCGTTTGAAACCACTACTCTGCTCGTAGTCACATGATCCATCCCGAGACGTACACCTCGAGACAAACCATGCTCCCACTCTATCCTAGGGTACCTAAAGTGCACTCATAGCCTGTGTATTGGGCCTTTTACCTCATAGAATCATCCCCACCCAACCTGCAAGCAGAGAAAATATGTGGCCCCCACGGGGACCCATAATATAGTCCAGATGCATGCGGAAAGTAAACATGATATGCAAACAGGAAATAGGCATGATATACAAACATATATACAGAATGTAAGCACATAAACAAAACAAAGAAACACCCAATAAAAGAAACAAACAAAGGCTAGGATCGACTTGCTTAGGTATTCCCCAGCAGAGTCGCCAGCTGTCGCACGCTCGCGAAAAATGAACAGAGTCGCCACCAATATATTTATCCCATAAGGGAAGGGGATATCAGAAAACCTAGGAAAGGATCAGGGTCTTGCGACCAGAGAATCTAGGTGCGGGAGTCGGTTACGCAAGGGGAAGGTATTAGCACCCCTCGCGCCCATTGTACTCGATGGTATCCACCTATGTTTGTTTCTATCTAAAGGGTGTCTAACTATGTCTATATCTAAATGCGAAATGAATGCAAAATGTAGGGAAAAGAAGAATTGTACTCGCACGGGCCCTACCCCGCTGCCTACGTATCCTTTTCAGGAATCAGAGTTACCGTAGCTCGGCTCACGATTTTCTGTTTGTTTTTGTGTTTTTTAGTTGGGCGGCGTTAACGCTCACGCTCTTGCATAAGGGGATAGCCTAGGATGCAATGGAGCGGAGATAACTTGCCCTTAGAAAGAAGAAAAAGAGAGATTGGTTTGTGTCTTTTAGGGTAATTCCATGATGACGAGAACCCACTACAAGGTCTCGCATCACTTCCTTACTTTGTGTTAAATCTGACCATTTATTAGTGTTTTGAGTGTTTTTGGTTGGTGTTTTTTAAGGGAATTTATTTGTGACTTAGATCATACCAAAAAGAGTTTGTTTTGCATATTTAGAAAACGCACATCGAGGCCTACGCCACAATCGTTTCTCTAAATAACGGTTAAGAAATACCTCGAGGCTTCACACCTCAATCATTTCTTCTCCGATAAGTAGGAATACAAAAAGGAGTTCTTTTGTGAGTATTTAGAGAATGCACATCGAGGCCTACGCCACAATCGTTTCTCTAAATAACGGTTAAGAAATACACCGAGGTCTCACACCTCAATCATTTCTTCTCCGTTAAGTAGAAAAGAACATACATCGGGGCCTACGCCCCAATCATTTCTTTCCTACTATGAAATATAGTAACGGTATGATCCTTGTCTGTATTTTATTAAGTATTTTAAAAGTTGAAAAGAAAAAGGATGAAAGAAGGGAACTATTCTAATTCTAGTCTAAGTTGTTCTAATTCCTATTTATGTACAAAAGGAATCTAAAATAGGCCAAAAATATGGCCAAAGTCAAGTAACAAAGTCAAGTAACAAAGTCACACAAAAAGTCATATAGAAATCAACATATAAATGGTACAAAAGCAATTCAAACATAAATGCAAAATTAAACTAAAATACTATCATTTTATGGCGTTTTTATGAAGGAAATTAAACGTCAAAATTAACCTAAAAATCTACTATTTATTGAGTGAGTCAGGGGGGTTAGACAGAGAATATGGTGCAGATAGCAAAGTCAGCGCAAAGCCCAGGGAAGGAGGCCCAGGCAGAGTTTTGTTCACCCCATTTTTTTTATGTCACAAAAATGGAGCACCACGGGCCAAAGGGGGGTGTAACAATGAATTTCGCAAGGCCCAAGATGTAATGATCCAGATTTATTCAGATTTTTATTATGATTCAAAGTTAATCCTAATTACTATCCATTAACCACATTAATCCTACATTAATTCAGACTTTATGCTTACTTAGAACCTTATATCCATTAATACATTAATTCAAAAAAACAAAAATAAAATTAATCGGAATGGGATTTTTAGGGTTACCCAACTTGTGACGCATCATATTCTGAGGAGCTTCTTCTCCCTCACCTCGTGAAAGCGCGGAAGAGTCTTCTCCTTCTCCTCTCCATTCGAAACCACCGGCCACCTCACGGCAACAACAAACACGCGCGTTCACCTTTATTCACACTCTCGTCTTATCTTTCCGTTCGCTTACTCGTGGTTTCAACAACGAAATCCAATGCCAATCGGAGAAGAGGTAGAGGCCTAATGATCGGAGCAATCCCGGCGAATGTTGATGAGCGCTGGTGGTCACATGAAGGATATCGTGGCGGAGGCTGCGGTGTGAGTGACGCTCCGGTTACGAAGAGCTGAAGAGGAGGATCGGGGAGTGCTTTATGCAGAGAAGGATCTTTTCTCGTTCTCCTTGTTGTCGATAACTGAAGTTGTTTCGTGGTGATTGAAGAACGAATCGATGATGATGAAGAGGTTCTTGAATCCGAAGTTTGGTTACAGATTTGGTAGAGGTGAGTTTCCTCTTCTTTCTGTTACATTCTCTTTCTCTGATATTCTGTTGCAAATCTTTCTTCTTTTTCTATTGGTGAATATGAATGATGAAGAAGATTGATGAAGTGAGGAAGTGGTGAAGACGTGTGCGATGATGAAGAATGGCTGAGAGAGTTGCCGAGAGATTGAAGAGGTGAAGAGTGAAGAGGGCGAAGATGAATGTGCTTGAAGGTGATGCGTGTGGGAATGAGTGTGTGGATGATGAAGATGGATGAGGCAGGGTATGAAAAATGGTGGTGGAGTGGAGTGGAGAAGATGAATGGAGATTATGGATTTTTGAGAGAGTGAAGATTCAGAGAGAATGAAGAAGTTTATCAATTGGAGGGAACTTTGTTATATAGATGAGAGGTTAGTCAAGTTCTGATTTTCTCTGTTGAATCCTCCTCCTACTTTTCTGTTATTGATTCTGAATAATTCTGTTAGGTAGTTTAGAAGTTTGTTAGGTTAGTTATAGTTAGTTGTGATTCTGTTATGGACTGTTATAAGGTGGTTAGAAGGATATGGTTTAGTGAATCTGTTTTGCTATGGATGTTAGTGAAACTGTTAGGATGTTAAGTGGTTAGGAGGTGAGAAAGAGTTACAAACTGTTTTTCTGTTAGAAATTGGTTTTTTTCTGTTATGAGCATTTAGTTACAAGGTAGTTAGAAAACGGTTGAGAGGTGGTTAGAGAATGGTAGTTCTGTTAGTATGAGATTATGGCTGGAATTTGAATTGAATTTGTGGTTAAAGTATATGGCAGTTTTGGAATGATCCCTGAGCTGATTTTTGAATGGTGCTGGTTTTTTTTATTTGATTTGCAGGTATGAAGAAATGAAGATGGATGCAGGTGTGAATTGTTGGTGATTGGTTTTTGTGATTGGCTGGTGATGATGCAGGTCAGGAGCAAGCTTTAGACAAAGGTATGGACTTGAAACTGACTTGAATTCTATGCTGGCTGCTCCTTTTTTGAATGAAAACAAGTTGGTGACTTGTGTCACAATGCTGTATGAGTTTGGCAAGTATAAAAACTGATGGAAGCTTGCTGTCTTTTTAATGGCATGTATGTGTAGTGGTTGTACATAGATATGAACATGTGTGTATTTGATTTTATAGCTTCTTTTTTTTCAATGCTGAACCGATGCTGAATTTGCCATATTGTCTCGAACTCGTTTGCACTTCTCTCGGTGAACTTTCTTTCTTTTGAAATTGTTTTGATCATATGCCTAGGCTTTGCAACAGGGATCATTGTGAGCATGTTGAACTTGTTTGGATTAGCCCTGCTGAATGGTTTTGTATTTTGATGTTTGTACAGGTCTTCTTTTGATTTGCAGGTATCATCAGGCTTTGGTGTCAGTTTTGGCTCTCATGCATATTGACTCATGGTTATTTGGAGGCATACTTTGGATATGAGCAAGACATAAAGATTGGTGTATATGGAAGTGATATCATGAAACTGAAGTAGCAATGGCTTGATGGAAACAACTGAATCTGACTTGGAAACAGGATAGGGCAAGGATAGGTGTTGACTTTGGTCAACTGTTTGACCAAAAGCTTGATTTTCTTGTATTCTTTGTAACTGATTTTGTGTATTTCCTCTTGACATAGTGATGGACTTGGATGTATAATAGAAAGCATATTTTGTATGGGATTTGAACGGATGTGAATGGTATTTTGTAATGAACATGTGTTGGTATTTTGTAATATATTACTTGTGCGCCTTTGAATGTAATCTGAGCACCCTCTCCAATCCTTGTAATCTTGAATAAATGAATCCAAATAACAACCTTGATTCATATGTAGTAATTGGTCCCAAAAGAGGGAATCCATAAGACTTAGTCAACATATGACTAAAAGTTCACAGTGACCAAAATGACTTCCCAAAGCTTTTCTCCATGATGTGTAACAAATATCCTGACCAATTGACTTATGGTATGAAACTCACAGCTAAACTTGAGTTGCAAACAAATGGGTACTCCACTCTTCATGCATAGATGGAATCCTGCCCTTTAAACTCAATTGATGCCTTCAATCCATCACCAATGATTTTAATGAACCAAGATTATTTTTTAATGAATGAATGCATGATGTGTTAGATGACCTAATGGAGGTATGTACATGAATGCAAAGCCTAAGCCAGTTAGAAATAAAGGGGTAGGACAAATTTGGGGTATGACAGGAGGGTACAAAGGGTCCTTAGGAGGGAAAGGCATCCCTCGAACAGCAACCACAGACTCGACCCACTTAGTATAATCCTCATAAGTAGCACAGTCTCGCTGACCAAAATGTTTCTTATCTCTCCAACAAATACTCTTCCAGGCTTGTTCAACTTCTGCCATCTGCCCACTGTCAGTGGCTGAATGATAAAAAATATTCTCAGCAATCTCTGTTTGTTCGGGAGGACTTACAAAAGCGTATCCAAACGTTCTCCTAGCCAGGACGGGATTATAGTTGATTCCACCTCTAAGGCCCATAAGAGGTACGTTCTTGAACCTTCCGCAACTCATAACAACTTCCACGTCTTCTAAAGCTTTATTATACCAGACAATATCTTTAGCCCTCAGCCCCATAATCCTCTCAGCCCACTTAGATGTGTGCCTACTATCAACGAAAGCGCCGCGCTCAGGCAGATGCGACCTGAACCATCGGTATAACAACGGAGCACAGAATCTAACCAGACCTCCCTTACCTCCCTTCTGACCATTCTTGTGATGAATGGAGTGATAAACATCCCCCAAAAGTGTAGGAACCGGATTCTGCAAGATGAATATATGAATTGCATTCATGTCAACAAAGTTAGGAACGTTTGAGAACAACACGATGCCATATATACTTAGAGCCAAGATAGCCCTAAATGTGTCCCATTCCTTTGCTTCAGCAGCCTCACAACCCCTTTTGACCAGAAACTCCATGCAAAAACCAAAACCTCCTCCCTTCTTAGTGAGATTTGCTTCCACGACCGATTTGCTCAAATAAAGAGCCTTAGCAATTTCAATGGAATCAGGGGCCTTCATGGTGCCATGGTATGGTACTTACTTCTTTATAGGAACGCCAAGAAATAGGGAATACTCTTCCAATGTCGGGACCAAGAGGTAGTCGGTGAACGTGAAGCAGCGAAGGGAAGGATTATAGAACTGAAGCAAAGTATGAACCCCTTCTTGCTCGTACTTGGTGAACGGCATCTTGAGAAGACTCAGAATGTACCCATATTTTTCTCGGAAATTGGTTGACTCATCTGGCGTAATCTTCTTTGCTAAACACCCAAGGGAATCCAGATTCAGATTCAGGAAAGAATAAGAGGGGTTGCGTCTAACAGTCTTCATTGGTGTGGCCATGTGTTGGTCGGAGACAAAGCCAAAAGTTCCTGAAAATAAATGAACATGCATGTTAAATGATATGGCGGAATGCATTTCATTGGGAGAATCCTAAAGTCTTTTCATTATTTCTTTCCTTTTTCTTTTTCTTTTTCTTTTTTTTTTTGCAACAAGAGTATATACATCTTTTTTGAAATAAACTTTAGGATTCTCCACGAATGAAGTGAGGTGGATGCAATAGCATGATGTGTCATGTGTCATGTGTGTGATGTAGTGAGAGACTGAATGTCCCTCGCAGCTCTGAATAACTGGGTAATACTGAATGTAGCAGGTTCAAAATTCCGGCTTCAGATTGCAAAATGGAAATCAGGGTATGATGAAGGCTAGTATCCTGTCCCACCCCAAACTCACAGGTATGAATTCTAGACACGGACAGGTGGTCCCTAATGGTCACTAGGGTCTACAGTTCCCATGGGGTACAAAGTGTTTGAGGCAGCAAGGGTGCCAGACACAGTGTTCCATGAAAGAACCTCGCCCAGTTGTGGTACCCCATGTTGAACTCGATCGTAGCAAGGGCCACGGGAGTCAACATGAGCATCCACGCTAATCCTATGTGTCACTTGGGTGGGCCTTTTACCTCACAAAACCCCCACCTGCAAAACAGAACAGAAGACCCCAAGGAACACAAAATATAATCCATATGCATGATGTGCAAACAGAAATAAACATGATATGCAGGCAAAGAATAAGCATGCAAACATATATACAAGGTATAGACATAAAACAAGTAAACACCCAGTAAATAAACAAACAAACGCAGGCTAGGATCGACTCGCTAAGAATGGACCCGCAATAGGTCTAGCAACATCCCCAGCAGAGTCGCCAGCTGTCGCACGCTCGCGAAAAAATGAACAGAGTCGCCACCAATATATTTATCCCATAAGGGAAAGGAATATCATAAAACCTAACGAAGGAAGGAATAGGGTCTTGCGACCAGAGAATCAAGGTACGGGAGTCGGTTACGCGAGGGGAAGGTGCTAGCACCCCTCACGCCCATCGTACTCGATGGTATCCACCTATGTTTGTTTCTATCTAAAGGGTGTGTACTATGTCTATGTCTACATGCGAATGAATGCAAAAGAAATACGGGGAAAAGAAGGAATTATTTACAAATGTGCTCGTTCAAGCCCCGCGACTTGATGCCTACGTATCCTTTTCAGGAATCAGAGCGCCGTAGTTCGGCTCCATAGTTTTGTTTGTTTTTGTGTTTTTTAGTTGGGCGGAGTTAACGCTCGCGCTCTTGCATAAGGGATCGACCTAGGATGCAATAGAGCGGCGATAACAATGCCCTTAAGAAAGGAGAGAGAGAGAGAGAGAGAGTTTGAGTGTTTCGAGGAAATCCCTAAAGCAAGGGAAACTCGAGTTACTCTTTGGTTTGTGTTTTTTAGAAGTTGAGAACTTACGCCTGAATGGGACCCTAAAGCAAGGGAGATCCAAGCACTCGAACATTCCCTAAAGCAAGGGATGTTCAAGCTTCCATTCCCTTTTTAAGATTTTCACTTTTTATTAATGTTTTAAGTGTTTTCTTTGTATTTTTTATGGGGATTTTTATTCAAGTATTTATTAGATGTTTTAGGTTGTAAAAGAAAAGAATGAAAAAAGGGGAACTATTCCTAATTTCTAAATCTATGTTATGGATTATTCTAATGAGGAAGAAAACATTTTGGTATTTCACAATATATGGACAATATTCACATAAAGAAAAGAAATAAAATCTAGGCTAATCATGAAAATTATTTACAAGGAATTTCATTTTTTATTTCATGTGAGAAACCAATTTGAATTAACAAAAGAAACTATTTATTTTATTATTTCTATGAGTTATCAACCAATTAGAATCCAAAGAAAATACCAATTAAAAATCAATTAAAAGAAAAAATAAAATTCTAAAAAATCTAATTGGTTAGAAAAATGTTTTTGGTCATTTTTATTTAAGGAAAACTCAATTAACATGCAAAAGGAATTAAAGGAAAAGTCAATTTTATTATTTGTTTTTTTGTTAAACAGCAGGGGTGCAAAATCATTTTTGAATGAACTAAAAACAGTTGAAATAGGTACGGGCTCAAAATAAAGGGGGTGGGAGTAGCAGGGCGCGCAAGGCCCAACCCATTCAGATGCGTCACAGCATAAGCAAAAGGGGGTGATGCTCAGAAGCGAGGGTGAGGCCCAATGCCTGAAGCCTAATGCATGCACTCTTCAATTCATTTTATTTCCATTTTATTATTACACTACAGCATGGCATTTATTTTCTCATATGGCTTTATTTTCACGTGACATGAATTTATCAATCGGTCAGCAATCTTACTTAAATCACTAAATGACAACACTAACACTATAGCCAATCACATAGCAACAACACGTCCATTCTGTTATAGTAATAAGACAAAAGCCAAAACAATGGGAATGAGGACCAATACATGCACGCCACGTAAGCAAAAGTGATGAAACAGAAAACTAGACCAACGGCCGTCGGAGATTCCTCCGATCTCCTTCTCCGGCGCCTCAGTCACCGGCGATGAACAAAACGCCCAGAAAAAGACGAGGCCAGCGTCTTCCGACTCGGTTTTTCGCTCTGAGTTCAGATCTGCGATCAGTTTTTATTAATTCATCTCCCAGGCTTAAAACAGAGCGACATCTAGAAGCCCTAGCTCTACGAACATCCATGGAAACGGAATGTAAGGTCACCACAACAGTCCTCATGAGGCATAGCGTGCATAAACTCGTTTAATCGTTTGCATTATCGTATCTCATAGAAGAACGAACAATCATGAATCAAGAAAAAAAACTATCACACAAATGCATCATACATCTTGCGAACATGAATCCAGCTTATGCCTCTACGTGTCAAGCAAAAGAAGACGCACCTGAAGCGAATCTTGAGTGAATCTTCAGAGAATTTCAACTCTCCACTTCGTGAATCCAGATCTTGAAAGTGAGGATGATGTCGATACTCTGAGCCGTGGATCCAAGCTTTCTATGGTAGCTCAAGGTGGTGATGAAGCTATGGTGATGATGGATTGATGATATAGCCGGTTGTAACAGTTGTGGTGGCCGAAGGTAGTTGGGGGAGTTGGTTAGGGTGGCCGGAGAAGGTTGTTATGGTGACCGGAGGTGGTTGTTATGGTGACCGGAGGTGGTGGAAGGAATGAAGAGAGAGAATCGAGGAGAGGGAGAATGAGGAAAGAAAGAGTGTGAAATGGGAGTGAGAGAGAGGAGAGTGTGTGAGTTTTTGTGAATCGTGAGTGAATATGGAGTGAGAGTTATGGATGCTTATATAGGGCAAGTGTGTGGAGAATGGAGAGGGTTTTTTGAGTGTGGGGCTTGAATGAGACTTGCAGCAACTTTTCATTTTTATGAATGTGGGACTTGTGGTTTAGCATTGCCCTTTATGGAGAGAAGCCCTTGCTTAGTGGAGTAAGATCCTTTGGTTCTTATTCATGGTTGCATGAGAGTGATAGTGAAGAGTGCTATAGCTTGCATTTTCTCCAATCTTAATGCACAAGTTTTGTCTCTGCTTGGTGGACTTTTGACTGGCTTTTTGTATGGCAGGGTATGCATGGCTTAATATGGAAATGTGATGGCATTGTGTAGTATTATGTTGCAGCAACGATCATGTATGCCTTGCCATACCACTAGTGCCATGCTGCTCACTTTTGACACTTATATCTCAAGCCATGTGTGATCAAATGATGCAAGAATGGTATCATAGCAAAGAGGGCCTGGGATAGAGCAAGATTGGTGTTGGAAATACTTCAAAATGAGGTCTAGAAGTGTGGGAAAAATAGCCTTGAACTCATGTTGTCCACGCTGCACACGCAGAGCAAGGAACTGGGCTATGCATGCGGTCAGGATGTGACTTTGTGAGGGTAGTACTTTGAGCCTCTCTACCTTGCTCAATACATGTCCAAAATCAGTGATACTGGTCTCAATGGATAGAGGACATGGCAAAGAATAGTTTAGAATCAGGCTTGTTTAAGATAGTGACTTATGGAGGAAGAAATAGACCTTGACATTTGGCTCACCACATGTTTGCTGAAATGCGTTGCGTGCCCAGCAATCTGTGCCTTGGCTGCCTGCAGAATCTGGTCAGGGTTGGGGCACCACTTTGAAGGCTTGTATCTCACTCAATATTTGCCCAATTGTGCCCATTCTTGTTTCAATGGATAGAGGAGATGGCAAAGAAGAGAATGATACCAAGTTTGTATTCATAGCACTTCTGTAGAGCTCTAAAAATGGCTGGAGATTTGGCATGCCATGTGCTTGTGAAAATGCCAGGTCATGACCTGCCTTGTGACCTGGAATGTGACTTGATTCAAATGACTTTCCAGCAACTTCGCACCCCTTTAACTCTTCATACAAGCTTCAAATGAAAAAGTGTCCAACTACAAAGTTGTTCTCCTCCATGAGAGGAACAACTTTGATGTTGGACTCTTCTTCAAAAACTGCCAATTGCCACGTGTAATCTAGTGCTGAAGTGGACTGCCCAACAAGATTTAAAGCATCCAAAATTTTTCTAAGTGTTGGAAACTTGTCTTTTTGCTATTTTGGCAACTTTTTGTCGAACTCCCGATTTTATCCATTCTTTGACTTTTCTTGATTAATTTTCCACCAAAAGTCAATATTTGAATAATTCTTCTGATTTTGACCCAAAAGTCAACTGTTCTGATTTTTCCGACTATTGATGAAATTCCTGATTAAATCTCCTCTAGTCAAATCCAGTCAAACAAACATATCCACATAGTCAGTATGAGAACTTTTCCACACATAGAAGCCATTCCCGATCCAATGTTGACCAGAAAGTCAACTGGTTGACTTTGGTCAAAGAGACCCTGATTTGGGAGACCAGACGATTTGCAAGCCAGTATCCTTTAATCAATGCCTTGAATTGAGATTGAGAAAACCCTAATCCAGGAGGGCTTCCTTGAACACAGAACCACATGATTATACCTCAGTCTCCTTATTCTCTGATCAAAATTCTTTGCAACAGAGCTTTTTCTTGCTAGCCTTTGAATAACACCAATGATATGAATGCATGAGTGTGAGTTATGGCCTAAGTGATGTATGTACATGAATGCAAAGCCTAAGCCAGTTAGAAGTTAAAGGGTAGGACAAATTTGGGGTATGACAGGTGTAGATTCTGCTTCATGATCAGAGTCAATAATGACAATTGGGGGATCAGAAGTAGTATCTTGGTTGCGAGGGTGGTGAAGGAGAGAAGATTCAGAGGATGAAGATTCTGTGAAATTACAGGAGACAGGAATGACAACTACTGGTGGAGGGTCAGATATTGGTGAGATTGGTTGAGGGATAGAGGATGTTGGTTGAGGTTGGGGAGCAAAAGTTTGAGGTTGAGAAGTGGAGAAGATATTTTCAGATGGAATTGTTTGGAATATAACAGTGATAGGTGGGGGATTCAGAATTTGTGGTTCAGAATGAAGTGGTCGTTTTCCTTTTGAGATTGTGGAGGAAAATGGAATTTCAGAGGATGGTGGTTTTTATTGAGGGGGAAGGTCAGAATCAGAGTGTAGACTAGAAGTATCTACATTATCTATGTCATCTATTAACTTCTTAAGTTCTTCAGATGATCTAGGGATTTTAAGAGAGAGAGGATCTGCTGTTGATACTTGTTCAGAACTATTAACAGGTACAGTATCAGAAATAGAAATACTTGGAGGTTTCTTCTACTTCTTAGCTTTCTTTGAAGAATGACCTTCTCTAATAGTATTTCTCTTCTTCTTCTCCTTCTTCTCCCTCTTGTTTAATTCATCCAGAGAGGGAAGGGTTTTGCCACGTATCCAAGTTGGATCAAATTTTGATTTGTCTCTTTTACAAGACTCCAGATAAAAGAGGACAGAGTCTGGATGTTCTTCCTTGAAGAACAGCTGGAAGTCAACAACCGGATTTCTTCTGGACAGAATATCACTTACCACTGTTGGAGGAGAAAGGAACTTTTCAATTAATTTCATTCTCCTCAGAGTATGGGCAGTCAGAGTACTCCCACAAACAGTTGTCAGATCTTAAGCTGCGCCAGCTTCCTTCAGAGCATCTATCAGACCACTCTCTTTCAGAATGTCTGATATCAGCCTTCCCATAGGAATGGTTTTCTTCTTGATCTTGGGGTATTTTATCCTTTCTTCCTCTCTTGATTCCTTCACATGATTCCACAGATGATGGAACGGAATGTGAGGTAGATCAATCCTCATACCCTTCCCAATGCAATATAGAAGGAACTGTTGGTCTTGATTTATGTAGGTTGTAGAGACAAATGATTTTCTATGGTTGATTGATCCCAAAATGATCTTTGCCCAAACTCTGTATGGAGGCTTCAGATCCTTGGTGTTTGGTGATCCTTTACCAGATGTAAAGATTTATGGGTAAACTGTTTTCCAATCAGTTATTCCAGGAATAGCGCCAGTTACTCCACCCAAACCTTGGAGATTCATTAACTTCCTTATGAGATTCCCAGTAATTTAAATCTCTTGCCCTAAGACTAAGGAGATGATAGCTTTGGGGGTTATGGTAGCATGAACACAAAATTCCTTTACTAAATCTGGGTAAACTAGTCCAATGAGACTATCAAAGTAGTTTTCCTCGCCTTGAACTAACATGTTCGTCTTGATGTTGAAGTTGTGTGCTTGAAGATTGTTGAAATCTACCATGAGTTTACAAAGAACTTCTTATTGGTTTTGTGAATGCTGGTTTCTCTTATTTTTGAGAAGAAGCCGGTTGCTGTTGTTGTTATTGCTGAGATGCAGAAGGGTTTGATGAAGATGAAGCCATTGAAGAGGAGAAATTTAGAATTTTGGGTTGTTTAGGTTTAGGGTTTTGGTAGAGACGAAATAGAGAGCAAATTAAGGTGTTTTGCATGTTGGCTGCATTATTGGTAAAACATACATGGTTGCTTGTGTTTATGCAGGTTGCATATTTATGTGGAGCTAATACAAGTTTTGTAATGAATGTCATGATCGATGTCATGACATCCATGTGTGACAGCAGGAGCTGTTATTATTTGTTATTTGTGTTTCTTGATTTATCCTTTTTATTAGTTTAGGAAACTTTTTATTGAGTGTTGCATATTTCGTCTAGAAGATCCTATTGACAACACAATGTGTAACAGACAGTTGGCGTGTGAATTAGGTTAACTTTGTTACCCCTAATATGTTTCTAAGAAAGCCCAAGGCCCAAGACTGCTTATAAAAAGACCTGCAATCCTAATTTGGAGCGTAGAAAGAAGATTGTAATTCTGAAGAACGACTGTTCTATAACTGTCTCTTGTGATCCACGCTATTATCTCTGATGATTGCGTTGGAATTAGTTTATGTTTTTGTTGTGTCACTCTAAGCTTTTAAACACGAGTGTGTGTCTCTTGATTGAAGCTTTTAAGTAGATCAAGGTGTGTTTTTGAAGAGTGTCTTCTATCTGTAATTGTTTATTGTGTATGTGTTATCACTGTTGTGATTGAGGGGGAGTGGAATGGAGATATTCCATATATAGGTAGAACCAAGGTAGAAGTGTCATTGGGTAGTGATTAAGTGAGGAGTTATAAACTGGGAGTTTAGCTCTGAATTGATACTGCTAATAGTGGACTTCATCCCTGGCTTGGTAGCCCTTAGAGTAGGTTGTTTGAACTGAACTGGGTAAACAATTCTATGTGTTCTTTACTGTTTTATGCTGTTTACTATTATTGCCTGTGCTACGTGTAGCAACCTGCCCTAAAAATTAAGCTTTTAGAGTCGCCACCTATTCTACCAAGGCGAATAGGAAACCTTACGCGGTTAAGAGATTCGGGGTAAGTTATTATAATCAGGTCGAGGGAAGGTGTTAGGCACCCTTAACCCTTTCCTATGGCTTTGAATATAAGGTAACAGTTATATGGCTAAAATTTAAGGTTTAATAGCTAAGGAAATGAATAGGGAGAAAATTGAGATTTGAACTGAATGGAGGTTTTGAGGAAGGGGACTCGCCTTGTTACCAAGTGCCTACGTATCTCCTTAAGGAGAATCAGAGTCAACGTAGTTCGGGCACAGGGTTGTACGCCTTAGAATTGATTATGGATTTGTTTGAAGTTGTTTTGAGATTGTTTTGAAATGCGAAGTTCGAAGGTATTTTGAATTACCTTATCGTAGTTGTGAACATCACAGTGTGGAAAGGATGAAAATCCGTAGTGTCGTGGTTTAGTGTGTTTTGAATATTTGGGCGTACAACCCTGATTTAATATGTCACTGTTAGATGCGGTGATCAATAGATTTGATCATTATAGCTAACAGATTACGGGGTATTGCTGGTTACTCTGATCGATGAATTCGATCGTCGCGGGCAGCAAATAAAGTGTTTTAAGTTTTATATTTTATTTCTTTATTCAGATATTTGATCAGTACGACATAGAGAGTCGACCAATTCGAAGGCGGGATGAAATAGATATTCATCCGCCATTTATCCGTTAAAGGGGAAGTTAGAATTGATGTTTTTTTATTGGATTTGATTAATTAAATTAATCGATTATTAATCATTGCGACCAATAGGTTTAGTCGGAACGAGTAACAAATTAAACCCTAAAACTCCGGCCAAGTGGCCAATGGGATTGGGCGAACCCTAATGGACGAATAAACTTTTCTAGGTTTTTTATTGTGATTTTTAATAATAATTAATTAAATAAATTAATCGACGTAATCGAATAATCGGGCGATAGTCCTAATGTTAATCGTATTATTAATCTAATCCTAATTTTAGTGTTATAATCATATTTAAAGAAAAATAAATAAATTATATATATATATATATATATATATATATATATATATATATATATATATATTAACATATTTATAATTAGACAATTATATAAATAATATGCAAATAATATAAAAAGTAAAAGAAACCTGGGATGCAATCCTGTGTGGCTGCTCTTGGAGGGAGTATGGTGAACCTCCAGATTTGTGTTCGTTGGATTTGGCTTGGGTATGATCCGGTGGTGATGATTGAAGAGTACACGGTGGGCGTACGCTGATTGTATACACCGGATCCACGAGCAGATTACAACATAAGCTGTTATTAAAAAAACTCCTGTCGCGTGTGAGGTTCCAACCCCCGTCCTTTCCTTCACCAGCAAGAGCATCTAACCAATTCAACCACGCACGTTCGCTGTTTACTGAACATGCCATATGCATAATATATAAACGAAACGTCATAAATTCAAATTGTCTGTAGCTTCTTCTTCCTCTTGTTTTTTCTGAAAACACAGTGACATTTTCAGCCACAGATTTCTTGCGTGGCCTTAGTCCTCCCCTTTAAAACCTGCAATTTTTCATCAAGTAATAACAAATAATAATCCAGAACAATAGTAAATAATCTCCCGAGTCCAATAATGTCCTTAATCTTGTCCAATTTCGCCCTTAATTTAATATCCCCAATTCATGAAACCAAAACCCCAGCCATGGTGAATTCTTCTACCTACAATAAAACTGCAATTAAATATTCCAGATGGGTTGCAAATAAGATTATAAACATGTTTATATACTCAAATACGATTTAGGATTCATTTATGGATGAATTCAGATTCAAAATAAATTTGACCTAAACATGAACACATGAAGGTGTTTCGGTTGTTTGGTTGATGATGAAGATCGATTCTTGTTTCAGAAATTCCACCGAGTCAAATCTGATGCTTGGCTTCGTATGAATCAAAACCGTTTCTTCTCCTGTGTTTCACGATTTGTTGCTTTTTTTCTTACAAGTTTTTTTCGGTCAATCCCCTCTCCCCTAATGTCCAAAGTTATTTTATAATGTTAGGGTTTTTTTTGCCTAATGGGCCTATTGCCCAATTAACTAAAATATATATAAATAACATAATAATAATAAAAAAATCCTAATAATTAAAATTAGTAGTAATAATAATAGTTAATAATAATATATACAAATTCTATAATAATAATGTTTAAATTGATATAAATAATAGTGGTTAGTAGTAGTATTAGTATTTGAAATAATAATAACAATAAACAAATAATATTAATATTTAATAAACCTAATAATATTAATCCTAATAATAATTTTAATAATAATATCACCTAATATTAAAATTAATATTAATAATAAAATTAATAATATTAAATACTCATAGTTAGAAGTAATAAAAATTACTAATAATAATCCAAAAAAATGCAAATGTTAGTAAAAGAAAAATAATATTAACAAATGATGAAACCCTTGAAACACCTGTTAATCGCACCCCATTTTGTTCTCAGGATATTTTATAAGAGGGCGGATTTGACAATAGGAATGTCAAACCCCTTGACTCTTAATTTTGACCCTTGATGAATTAAAAGATATAGATCTGATCGGGCAAATTTTGGGGTATGACACTACGAAATTGTGGATGCCATTACATCCGATTTGACATCGAGCGTGTGTTACTAGAATTTTCAGCAAAAATGCATAAACAACTAGGATGATGAAGGAATGAAAAGAGAGAAAATAAAGATGAAATGAGTTTATGAAGACAGATTTGAAAATGCAATGCAATGAGGTTTTGAATGCAACAGTTACAGAATATGAATCAATTATAATTAATGCTGAAAGACGTTAGTGGAGGATATCGTGAGATTTGAAAATATTTTTCACAGTTACCTAGGGCGGCGTTTCATCAACTGCACGCATGTTTGTCCCTTTAGAATGAGTGAACACATGATCATCATCTTGGGGTAGTTGGTGACAGCTGTTTTGCTTTAACAGAGGTTCTGAGTCATACTTAGGCACATGAAACGTTAGTAATAACATTTTCAGAGTATCCATATGAATATACATAATCAGAACATCTGATAGATAAAGTAAAACAATAAATAAAGCACAATCTTCAGACTAATCCACATATCAGATCATCTCAAAACTTCATTCTGGGCATAAATCCATACTGATATTCTTCAGAATGAACTTAAACCTATCTTCAGCAAGGGGTTTTGTAAAGATACCAGCCCATTGATGGTTTGTATCTATAAAGTTTAGAGAAAGAACACCCTTCTGAACATAGTCCCTAATAAAGTGATGCTTAATCTCTATATGTTTAGCTTTATAATGTAAAATTGGATTTTTAGACAAGTAAATAGCAGAAGTATTATCACAGAATTTAAAAATCTTACTCTCATATATCTGATAGTCTTCTAGCTGAAATTTCATCTAGAGCATCTGTGTACTACATCCAGCAGTAGCTACATATTCTGCTTCTGTTGTAAAGAGAGCAATTATTGCTTGCTTCTTGTTGTACCAGGAGATCAGATTACTTCCCAGAAATTGACAGCTTCTAGAAGTACTTTTCCTTTCAACTCTATCTCCAGCGTAATCAGCATCACAATATCCTACTAAGTTGTATTCTTCAGATCTTCTGTAGACTAAACCAACATTAGTAGTACCTTTCAGATACCTAAGAATTCTCTTAACAACAGTTAAGTGAGTTTCTCTAGGATCTGATTGGAATCTAGCGCACAAGAAAACGCTGAATAAAATATCAGGTCTAGAAGCAATCAGATAGAGAAGAGGTCCTATCATACCTCTGTAGATCTTCTGATATACCTTGTTGCTTAACTCATCCTTACCTAAAACGTAAGTTGGATGCATTGGTGTTTTTGCTTCTTTACTTTCATATAGTCTAAACTTCTTCAGAAGTTCTTTAACATACTTAGTCTGATGAACATAGGTTCCTTCACATGTTTGGTGATCTGAATGCCTAGGAAATATTTGAGTTGTCCCATCATGCTCATCTCAAATTCTGCCTGCATAGACTTAACAAATTCCTTTCCAAGTGTAGCATTAGATGTTCCAAAAATAATATCATCAACATAAATCTGACAAATTAAAATATCCTTTTTACAGGTTTTACAGAAGAGAGTTGTGTCTACTTTTCCTCTTGTGAAACCATTATCCAGAAGGAAATAACTTAATCTTTCATTCCAAGCTCTGGGAGCTTGCTTCAAACCGTATAATGATTTCTTTAGTTTAAAAACATGTTCTGGATACTTATAGTCTTCAAAACCAGAATGTTGGTAACATATACTTCTTCATCTATATAACCATTTAAAAAGGCACTCTTAACATCCATCTGATACAGAGTGATGTTATTTTTAGTGACAAAAGAAATTAACAATCTAATATATTCTAACCTGGCCACTGGTGCAAAGGTTTCAGTGTAGTCAATACCTTCTTGTTGACTATAGTCCTGAGCAACCAGTCTGGCTTTGTTTCTAATCACTTCAACTTTCTCATTCAGCTTGTTTCTGAATACCCATTTTGTTCCAATAATATTGAATCCTTTAGGTCTTGGAACCAGATCCCAAACATCATTCCTTGTAAACTAATTTAACTCTTCTTGCATAGCAATAATCCAGTCAGCATCTTCTAGAGCTTTATCAACAGAAGTTGGCTCAAGCAAAGACACTAAACCAAATTATCATTCTGCGTTGTTCTTTAGAAATGCTCTTTTTCTGATGGGATCATCTTTCTTTTTTCTGATGGGATCATCTTTCTTTCCAATTATAACATCTTCTGGATGAGCAGAGTTAATTATTGAAGATCTTCTGAGTGTTGGCTCTTCAGATATTCTAAGATTCTCTAAAGACATTGCAACTTGATCTTCTGAAACTTCCTTTCCTCTAGGCTCTTCATGATCTGAGTTGGAGATGTCTATATCTGTAAAATTCTCATTCTGCTTTGGCTTTTCAATGCCAAGCTTATCATCAAATCTGATATTGATTGATTCCTCAACTATCAGAGTTTCAGTATTGTATACTCTGTAGCCCTTAGAGCGTTCAGAATATCCAAGAAGGAAACACTTCTGAGCTTTGGAATCAAACTTGTTCAGATGATCCTTAGTATTCAGAATATAACAGACACATCCAAATGGATGGAAATATGAAATGTTGGGTTTTCTGTTCTTCCACAATTCATAAGGAGTCTTATTGAGATTAGGCCTAATAGAGATTCTATTATGAATATAACAAGTTGTGTTAATTGCTTCTGCCCAGAAATGCTTAGCCATATTAGTCTCATTGATCATGGTTCTGGCCATTTCTTGGAGAGTCCTATTATTTCGTTCTACAACTCCATTTTGTTGTGGAGTTATAGGACAAGAGAAATCATGGGCAATACCATTTTCTTTGAAATAAATTTCAAAGAATCTGTTCTCACATTCACCATCATGATCACTTCTGACTTTTATGATTTTACATTCATTTTCAGATTGAATCTGATTACAGAAGTCAAAGAACACAAAATGTGACTCATCCTTGTGTTTTAAGAACTTTACCTATGTCCATCTGCTGTAGTCATCTACAATGACCAATATATATTTTTTGCCTCTAATTGATGCTGTTTTGACTGGGCCAAACAGATCAATCTGCAGAAGTTCTAAAGGCCTAGAAGAGGAAACAACATTTTTAGATTTGAATGCAGGTTTTGAAAACTTCCCTTTCTGACATGCTTCACAAAGAGCATCTGATTTATATTTCAGATTGGGGAGTCCTCTGACTAGATTGAGTTTGTTAATCTGAGAAATCTTTATCATACTAACATGGCCCAATCTTCTGTGCCAGACCCACTACTCTTTGTTAACAGACAGAAGGCAAGTAACATGTTGGTTCTTAAGATCTGAAAGATCAATCTTATAAATGTTGTTCTTTCTTTTACCTGTAAATAGGATTGAGCCATCCTTTTGACTAACAGCTCTACAGGACTTTTGATTAGTGATTATGTCATAACCATTGTCACTTATGGAAAATAAATTATGAGCTAATCCATCTACTAAAAGAACATTAGTTATAGAGGGAGAATTACCAATACAAATGGTTCTTGAGCCTATGATTTTGCCCTTCTGGTTCCCTCCAAACTTCACTTCTCCTCCAGATCTAACTTCCAGACTTTGGAACATAGACCTTCTTCCCGTCATGTGACGTGAGCACCCAGAGTCCAGGTACCATGACATGTTTGTCTTTTGCACTGTGAAAGAGATCTGCAACGGGAATTATCTTATCCTTAAGTACCCACATTCTTTTGGGTCCTTTGGAGTTAGTCCTTCTCACGTTCTGATTGAACTGAGATTTTACATATGTTTTCCAGAATGTGCACCAGCATGTTTTTTTATGTGTGTGAGATGGAAACTTTTAGAGTGTGATGTGTGTTTGATATCATGAGAATGCCCATATTTAAATTGTTCATACAAAGGTTCTAGTTTATATGGGATTTCTCCCTCAAAACCTCTACCTACCCTTTTGTTTCCACTAACACCATAAATCATAGAGGCTAACTGACTTCTGCCTATACCTCTAGATAAGAACTTTCTGAAGCTCAAGTCATATTCTTTCAGAATATTGTTATTACTTGGAATAGATGTGTCTGAACTTGAAGATGTTTTCATAGATTCAAATCTCTTAGTTTCAGATGCAAAAATCTCTTCGAGCCTTTTGTATTTGAGACTAAGTTTACTCTTGACTTCCAGAAGTTCTGATAAGATAGAAACTAAGTCTTCTATAGTGAGTTCCGAAAATACCTCTTCAGAGTCTGAATCAGAGGTAGATTCTTCTTCAGTATCAACTGTTGCCATGAGTTCTATGTTATCTCGCTCATCTTTAGAGTCTGACTCTTGATCAGATGAATCAGAGTCATCCCAGGTAGCCATCATGCCTTTCTTCTTTTCAAACTTATTTATGGGTTTTTCCCTCTAAAGATTAGGATATTCATTCTTGAAGTGTCCAGGTTCTTTGCATTCATAGCACACTACATTCTTCTTGCCAGATCTTCTGTTTTCAGAAGATTCTCCCTTTTCAGGTTTCTTGAAGTTCTTGAATCTTCTCTGCTTGCTCTTCCAGAGTTGATTCACCCTTCTGGATAAGAGAGACAATTCATCTTATTCTTATGACTCTGACTCGTCAGATCCTTCCTCTTCTTCCTGAAAAGCGTTAGCGCAATGTTTATTTTTAGATTTTAAAGCAATAAACTTAGCTTTCTTCCGAGGCTCATTTGCATCAAGCTCAATTTCATGACTCCTCAGAGCACTTATAAGCTCCTCAAGAGATACTTCATTCAAATTCTTTGCAATCTTGAATGTTGTAACCGTTGGTCCCCATCTTTTGGGTAGACTTCATATTATCTTCTTAACGTGATCAACTTTTGTGTATCCCTTTTCAAGAACTCTCAATCCAGGAGTTAGAATCTGGAATCTAGAGAATATTGCTTCAATGTTTTCATCTTCTTTGATTCTGAAAGCTTCATACTTCTGGATGAGAGCCAAAGCTTTTGTCTCCTTGACTTGTGCATTTCCTTCATGAGTCATCTTCAGAGATTCAAAAATATCATGAGCAGTTTCTCTGTTTGTGATCTTCTCATACTCATCATGTGAGATAGCATTTAACAATATAGTCTTTTCTTGGTGGTGATTTTTGAACTGTTTCTTTTGCTCATCTCTCATAGCATGTCTAGTAATCTTGACTCCACGAGTAGATACCAGATGTGTGTAACCATCCAACACTAAATCCCATAGATCACCATCTTGGTATAGAAAGTAACTTTCAAGCCTATCTTTCCAATATTCAAAGTTTTCACCATCAAAGACCGGTGGTCTATTGAATCCATTAAAGTTAGAGTTACCATTGTTGCTTTGTTCAGCATTAGTTGGTGGTGGAGTAGGAGTTTCCATAGCGTGTTTTTCTTCCGGAATCTTTTCACTAACACGGTTAAGTGTTTGCACCTAGAACTGGCGCTCTGATACCAATTGAAGGAGTGAAAAACACTTAGAAAGGGGGGATTGAATAAGGGTTGTTTCTAAAAATGGAAGATAAAAAATAATCACACAGTTATTTTTATCCTGGTTCATTGTTAATCAAACTACTCCAGTACACCCCTTATAGAGTGATTTACCTCAACTGAGGATTTAATCCAATAATCACCTTGAATACAATGGTATACCACTTAGACAACTTCTAAGTCTTCTAGAGTATACAGATCACAACTTGATCACTCTAGGAATTTCCTTTTACAAATAGTAAACAATATTACAAGAGTTTAATGTGCTTCTTAATAAGCTATAATCACCAAGTGATTTTTCTCTCAAGGTTAAGTTCTAACACTCACTAAGATATTACAAGATTTGTGAGGTTAAGGATGAAGTTTCTTTGTTGTTTGTGTGATAACGTTGTAAATCTATTTAGCAGCATAAGTTCTCTTTCAACGTATGTGTTTTACTCTTCTGTCAACTACCTCGAGCCATGTTTCAACTGTTCTTGCTGACTTTGCCTTTTGTAGCTTCTAACGTTCCTCTTGTCAGTCAGACAGATTTGACGTTGTAGCTTTTTCATCTTGTACTTGCTTATGGACTTAGACTATTAGAATGACGTTTGAATATCAGATTCTTCAGCGTCGGTGCAGATGTAACTTCAGTCATCAGACTTTGAAAGTTCTTTGTAGCGTGATACCATCAGATCTTCAGAGCCTTGCTTCTGATTGCCATCTTTTGCTGCCTTCTAGACCATGTTCTGATTTCCTTAAGACCATCTTCTGATGTCTTCCAGACCATATTCTAATGAAGCCATCCAGATCTTCTGGGTCAGAGCTTCTGAATGATGATATAGTGCATACTCTTTTAGACTTTTCATGAAAAGGAAAACGTGAATAATTAGAGTACCATATTGTCTTATACAAAATTCATATATAATGTTATCATCAAAACTAGAAATATTGATCAGAACATTTCATGTTCTAACAGGCTTTAGTGAGGATGTTGCTACTAGCTAGAATGAGCCTATGGAGGGAGGTGCCATGTACTGTTTTTGGAAGAAGCTCCAGATGTTACAACCTTTTCTCATACATAAGAGTAAGCTTCTATCAGCTATTAAAGATAATATTTACAAAGCTAGAGGGGAGCTGACTGCAGCCTAGTAGGAGTTGATTAATGATAGGGTAAATTGCCAGCTTATTGATGACAGTCAAAATGTGCACATAAAATATCTTGAAGGGGAATGATTTGGATGATAGGATTTGAGACAAAAGGCCAGCATTGATTGGCTGAAGAAAGGTGATGGAAACAAATATTACTTCCATGCCTCTATTAGAATTAAGAATGATAAAAAGGGTATTACTATGCTTTACAAGAAAGATGGGGCTATTATTACTGACCAACATGATACAGAGCAGGAGATTATGGACTTTTATACTAACTTGTTGGGAATTGTTGCAACTATGTTGAAAGGGATTGATGTGGAGGTAATGAGACAAGGGAGCCAGCTCAATAGGGAACAACAGGATTATCTTAAAAGTCAGGCCATAGAGGTAGGAATTAGAGAAGCCTTGAAGAGTATTGGGGACGTAAAAGCTCCGAGTACTGATGGTTATGGAGTAAAGTTCTTTAAAAAAGCTTGGAGTACCGTAGGGAATGATGTCACCAAGGCAGTGCGGGAATTTTTCTATATGGAAAAAATGTACAAAGCCATCAATTGCGCTTTAATTGTCCTAGTTCCTAAAAAAAAATATGCCAATACAATTAAGGTCCGTTTGGTGTGCATGATAGGATAGAGATAGGATAGGATAAAGAGATGCATAGAGACAGGATAGAATAGCGACAGGATATACATTTATCCTATCATGTATTTGGTGCACATATGATAAGAAATTAGATAACATTATTTTATCCTATCATGTGTTTGGACGCACTTGATAGTAACAGGATAATATTTATTTTCATATATTTATATAAAAAACAATGTTAAAATTAAAACTAAATTAAAATTTTCATAGCACTAAAATAAGTAAATAATTATAAATAAAAACATCATTCAAATTTAAATTGTATCAAATTTAAATTGTCATATGCAAAAGTAGCAATAAAACAATGAGAAAGTAACAACATAAAGTAAAACAAGACCATTATAAAGTATGTGTAAACGATGTGACACAAATAATATTTTGTCAGCAGCAACAAAACACTCTTGTTCTGTTAGCTTCATTTTCTTCAACTCATTCATGATGTTTCTAGAATCATCAAACACATCTTTACCGACTCCTAGACAACTTGCAGCTTCAGCCAATCTTTCCGAGGTTTTTTTAATCACCGGTGCGACATTCTTTCCTAACTCAGATATACTTTGAGCAATTAGACTTTCTCATTTGTTTCTTTGGTTGAAATGTATATCTTTGTTGTCAATCTTCCTTTTAGATTTATTATTATACGGTGACAAAGTCATTTCTACATCATCCTCCTCGTTGTTAAATAGCTCTTTTATTTCTTTATCAATCTCATCAATATTATCAGCATGGGGAGCAGCACCTTTACCTGTAGCATGATCTTTTCCAAAAGCATGGACAAGTTTGTCAAAAATTGGGATTGGAGCATATCTATAATCTTTTGCATTTGGATGAATCTACACATGAATAACAAACATATTTGTTCAAGTAATCATAGAGAATAATTATATAATTATAGGTAAAAAATCAATAAGAATAAATATTAATACTAACCTTTACATACTCAGTCCACACTTCATCACTATCAACACTAATCATTTTTTTTCTTTTCATCCCAACCAAATCCACTTTGATTTAGCATATCATAAACTATTCCATAAATTGTCTTTAGTCTCTTCATAGTAGATTCAATATGTGGTTTTACCTTAATTCCACATATAGGAAATTTGTCCTCCCATTTTGTTTCTGCCATTCTTAAGGTGTGTGCTTTAAATTGTCCGTTGTCACATCTCTGACCTTTGTTCACAGCTTCAATCAATATATCAAGAAAGGCTTCATCCTCCATTTAAGACCATTGTCTACGCTCTCTCTTTCGTGAGTAAGTTTTTTCCATTCCCGTTGTATAACCAAATTATTAATCACAAATACAAGGTTACAAACATGCCAAATAAAACAAAAAATAGACAAACAAATTAGTATGCATAAATCAAACTAAAAATTAGACAATCAAGCATAAACAAACAAAAAAAAACCCAATATGCATTACTCAAACTAAAAATCAAACCATCAAGTCTCAAACCCATACCAATTACAAAATAAAAAGTAATTGTTGAAAGCAAACTGTCATACCCCAAAATTTGCCCACCACATTTTTATACTCAAGCTCATTTGAATGACAGAAGCTCAAGACTCAACTGATTGTACACTCTCCTAAACAACAACCTTCAAATTAGGGTTTCAGATTTAATCAAGGAATTTGAACTTCTGATACCTCAAGTGGATCCCATGATTTCTCATACGGTTCAAATAACCTCCATGCCAAGTTTCAAGCCTTGATTCAAAAGATTGCTCACTCAATGGCCCAAACGATCAATAAATCGACTGGTTGACCTAAAAGTCAAATTATGGTCAAATCACAGTCAAAATTCCCGATTTTTGGTCAACATCCTAACTTTTAAGTATCATTCATCATTTAATCAATATTTGATCATGATTCATCAAGAAAAGCTCCAAAATCATCAAAAACCTAAGTTGCTAAATTAGGGTTTTTTAACTAAAAGTCAACTGAACTTTGACCAGCCATAACTTTCACATGGAACATAAAATTTTTTCCATTTCAAGCTCATTTTAAAGGAAATTGAATTTTCTACAACTTTGTCTCTCACATGCCAAGTCTGAAAATGCACCATTTGAGAGATATGAGCCAATACATTACAGGTCCTTCTAAAAGATCGCAAAAAGTCATTTTTTCCCAAAGCTCATAACTTGGACATGGTAGACTCAATTGAGATGAAACCAAAAGGAGCCTTCAGACGACTCTTTGAGCTTTCTAAAAAGTCCAAGAACACTTTCATATGATCAATATTGAAGGAGATATGAGGCTCAAAAGTTGGTCAAATTTCAAGAAGTGCATGAAACCATAATTGAACAATTTTGTGTTTTTGAGCTAATGGGCTTAGGTTTTGGACTTCAAACATATATATGACCCAAATAAGAACCTATAAAACCATTATTATATTTTTGGCTTTTTTATGTCCCTTTCCCCGCAGGTGTTTATTGTAAAAGGACATTATGTTTTTCTGTCTTCACTTTTCTTTTTTTACTGTGTGGTTAGTAATCTTAGGGAGTGCAAGCCTTTAACAGAAGTAGATAACTAATTACAAGATAATATCTGAATTAACCACCTGATTGTGCCACACACGCACCTTTAGGGTAATCCCTCTGGTTGCCTTGTTGCCTTATACTGTTGCCTTATTGTTTCCTGTTGCCTCTAAATGTATTAATAGTCAAAGTCCCTCGATTCCGAGGATACCTAAAGCAATGTTGCCTTCTGTCATACCCTAATTTTTGACCCCCCTGAGATGACATATCTTCAAGATTTTCATTAAGTCAAAGCAAGTACCTAGAGCAGCCTGACATTCAATCAAGGGTGTTCAAAGACAAGAAAACTCAGGCAAAGGATCAATCAATAGAGGGATTAGTCTCTAATACAATCATAAGACTCAAAAGCCTCATTATTACACCTATGATTGATTAAGACACCCAGTCATCTAAGCACAGGATTACTCAGATCAACAGACTAGGGTTTGGAGCCTATCAAGGACTAAAATCAGGGATCACTTTTGGGAAACCCTAAAAAGCCCCAGGGAACCATTCAAAGACATCAATCATCTTCAAATAACTCACATGACAAGATCCACTGGACATTACACCTCAGTTCAAAGTCTACAGTCATCATTGTCCTCTGGTCGACAATTAGGGTTTTTGACCTAATTCACCAAGATAGTTGACTTTTAATCAGGGCATGAATCCAAAACTCAAGACATGATTCAAGAGTCTCTACTACCTCAATATAATCCATTTACATCATTCATTTGAGGATAAGATCTTGTTTCTACACAAAAGTCCAAAAATTCACTTTGTCAGGCAAAAGTCAACTGTATGGGATCACCTTTGACTTTTAAGGTTTTTGGTCAAAAAATGACTTTCAAAGATCAATATCATCAATATATGGATATTAAAGTCATTTGACCAAAGAAATTCAAAGAAATTCATCAAGGAGCAAAAAGTCGGGAATTAGGGTTTTTGAAGGCATGGTGAGAACTCAAAATTTCACCTACACAACTCAAAAAACTTCCAACATGAAAGTTGTAGATCTTGCAAAATAAAACAACATCTTACAAGGGAACTTTTTTCAAAAGATCAATCATTTATGAAGTTTTGGAAATTTTGAAGTTTAGGTCATAAACACTTAGAAATTTTTCAAAGTGTTTTAACCTAGTTTTCATCCAACTTTGGGCTCATTTTTCACAAATTTCCCAAATGATTCTGAAGAAGACATAAACTAATGATTTAAAGTAGATGTTTAGGGCTTTCCAAATTGTGTTCAACCTTCTCCA
The DNA here is from genome assembly GCF_029867415.1 of Vicia villosa. NCBI lineage: Eukaryota > Viridiplantae > Streptophyta > Magnoliopsida > Fabales > Fabaceae > Vicia > Vicia villosa. Next base: position 338,478 of record NW_026705752.1, read on the forward strand.
AATTCAATTTGAGCTAAGAGTTATGCTTGTTCAAAGTTGGCCTCATGAAGTAAAATTATAGGTCATGGACACTTTTGGACTTTGCAAATTTTGTGCAAATAACTTCTCTTATGGATGCTACACGACCCATAACACATCTGAAACCATGCCATGCATTCATTTTCACCATGCCATAAGAATTGAAGAAGATTCTAAAAACAAGAACATGTGATTATGTAATGATTACATTTGTGAATTTATGGCAAATTGATGAATCACCCAAGGAATCTTCTCATCAACCAATTAGAGCTCACTTTGCATCTGAAATGTCCCCTAAGATCAGATAGAATCGATGGATAGGGGAAGCTAGCCCGAAAATGCATCATTGCATTTTGGAGATTCTTTGAATTTCTTCATGGCTAAGAAACCAAACTCACTACACTAAGCAAGCTCACCACAGCCAATTGATCTGCATCCATTTGCCTATAAATACAGAGGCATTCCTCATTCAAAAACACACCAAAGCAACCATATTCCTGGCTTTCTCTTTCTCTTCTCATGTTCATTGTTTTTCAAAGTTCTTTGGCAAGAAGAATCGATTTCTTCAAACCAGAGCTCATCTTTGGGAAGTGAACATTCTAACATCTCAAGGGAGGTCATTTGAGGTGATCCATGCACCTGGATCACTTCTGTAAGTGGAGGAACACCATTGTTGCTCTCACTTTGGAGCATTTGCAGTTGGAGGTCCATGGAGTAATTCAGGGGGTTCCGAGCCAAGCCAATCATCCAGGCACACTCCTCAGGTCATAGTGAAGCTAACCAGATGGCTGCAGCTCATCTGTAACTCAAGAATCAACACCCTCCATGTTCACTTGAAGCTGAAATCGAGGGAGGTCCATAGAACAATTCAGAAGGATTCAGGCTGCAATAAGCATTCAGTTAGCATCATTGAGTCTCAGGGAAGCTATTGAGATCATTCATTCAAGCCCAGGTGCTCTCCATCATCCTCACGACCTCCATTTTCAGAGGTAAGTTTCTGAACTCCACCTCTTTAATTTAAGCACTCTTTGTGGTAAAGCTCGATTCTATCTTGTTCAGCATCATCAGAGGATTGAAAACCCTCTATCATCATTCATTTATTCATCTTGTGCATCATTTAATTTTAAAATTAGGGTTTATGTGTTCTTCGTGTTCATAATGAAATTCGTTAGTTACACTTAGAATAAATGAATTCTGAGCCCATAATCATGTTCCTTGTCTAAAAAACGAGTGAGATTGATGTTTACATCATGCCATTTAGTTGAGAAACCAGAGAGTTAGGAATTTGAAAATCTGAAGCTCGAGGAAGAAGATGAACATGGCGCGCGTAAAATTTGAATTTTCTGGCTTATCTGAAAATATAATATATTGAGTGTATATAGTTAACAAGCTGCGCGCGCAGCTCAGTTGGTTAAGTTTTGAAATGTGATCATGAAGGGCGTGGGTTCGAACCTCTCTAGGGCCAAACCAATTTTTTTAGCATCCATTTTCATTCCTTTTTTATACAAACTTCACACAATTAATAAACTTATCAAATTAAATCATTTTCACTTCATTTTTCACACACTTGCTATTTAATATACCTACTTTGTGAATAATCAAAAAAATCATAAAAATATTATTTATTTCATGTATTTTAATTAGGTTTAAAATAGTATGTTTTAAATGTTTTCTTAAATACTTTAAAATATATATTTTCATTTTTGTTTTAACCTAATTACTTTGTGAATAATTTTATGATAAAACCCTAATTATTTAGGTCTTAATTGGGTATAGATTTCATCTTTGCCTTAATTAAGTTGACTTTTGTCAATATTCAAAAACTGTTTTCAATCTCTGATTAAACGGATGATTAAGGTTTTCAAACAACAAAACCTTGCATCATTCCAAACCATTTTTCAAATTGCTTTTACACCAGTACTGTAAAGTACTGGGCCTCTAATAGAGTGTAAGTCCCAAAAACCTTCTCTTCTTAGCTTGTTTTCAAAACTGTATTTTCAAAATCTTCTTTCTGTTTTCAAAACATTCTTCTGGTATTTGAAGGGCATTATTCCCGGTGAAACTCTTCAGATACCTATGTGACCTTTGTCCATCTTCACTTCTTCTGTTTTCAAAAAAACCATTAACTGTTTATCATATATATATATTCAACTGTTATCAACAAAACAACAAAAATTACTGTTGAGGCTCTGTACATACTTCTTCAAAGGCCTCCACTCCATCCAGGTTAGGCTTTACAAGCTTTCAATTTACAGTCTTTATTTAAATTACTGTCAAATATAAACTGTGCATATATTAGTTTAGAACTACGTTTGAGTATAAACCTTAGGACAGTTAAACTATATATATATTATAGGAATATGGCCTAGGATTGAGAATGTCTTCCCGGTGAAGGCTCTTTCCTAATTAGAGATCTGTAGTTCAAACCCCCAAGATGAATTATTCCCGGTGAAACATCTTGGCAAAAACCTTAGAATCCAAAAAAATAGGACACATCCACCCAAAGAGGAATTATTCCCGGTGAAACCTCTTACCCATTTGCTTAGAGCCAAAATAAGTTCAAAACTACATAGCTTTCTCTTGTGCTATAACAAGGACCCTCGATTAGCCTCCTCTTGGGCTTTGTACAAGGACCCACAGGCTTCTTAAAAGCATTTCCAGCTTCCTCTTGAGCTTGTATACAAGGACCCATCAGGTTTCTTATAAACATAGGAACAGGTCTTTAGTCACCTTTTAGCCTACCCTGGTGAGTTTTCTTCCAATTTAAACCAGACTTTAAACAAGCCAAGTTTGTCTCAATTTTGCATTGAGTACACCTTTTGGAATGAGAGACATGGACAGTCTCTGTCACCCTTATCTCTATCAATCTTCCTTAGCAGAGTCTAGGATCTATGTTTATTTTCTCCTCAGCATGTGTCAGCCTTCATCTTGGGCTTTAAACAAGAAGTCTCCATTAGATAATCTTTCTGCCATCCATTTTTCAATCATAAAATCCCTGGAAAGGGTTAGCTTCCACACATCCATCCATTTCAATCATAAAACCCCTGGAAAGGGTTAGCCTCCAAAGTCAATTAAAATCAATCCAATCATTTCAATAAAACCCCTGGAAAGGGTTAGCCTCCAAAGTCAATCATTAAATGTCAAAAAAAAAATAAAGATTCATTTCTCTTAGGAGATAATTTCCCCAAAAAAAGAGTCAAACCCCTGGAAAGGGTCAGCCTCCAAAAAACATGATAAAAGTCAGCCTTTTTACCAAATTCACCAGCTGAGTCAAAAATCCCTGGAAAGGGTTAGCTTCCAAAGAAAAACAGTCTTTCAATAAATAAAATCTCCTCAGTAGTGTCAAAACCAACAAAAACAGTTAGCCTCAACCTTGGGCTTCATACAAGGCACCCAAACAATAAAACTCCCCTGTCAAGAGTCAGCCTCAACCTTGGGCATTGTACAAGGCAGATAATAGAGTCTCCCCAGTGAGTTCTTCATCATTCAGTAGCCACAACCTTGGGCTTTGTACAAGGCAGATAAACCATATTTTCATGTGTCAAAGATTCCTAACACCTAGGATCTTTTCCCCATAGAGTCATCCATACTCAGTTTATTTAAGAGTCAGCCACAACCTTGGGCTTTGTACAAGGCAGAAAATAATGTTTTTTTCTAGCTAGAGTCAGCCACAACCTTGGGCTTTGTACAAGGTACATAAAATAGAGTCATTCATTCAATTATCCTCAGCAATCAGCCACAACCTTGGGCTTTGTACAAGGCACACAAATAGAGTCTCCCTAAGTAGGGTCAGCCTCAATTCTGGGCTTTGTACAGAACACAAAAATACCCTGTAATTAATCTCCAATGGAGTCATCTCCCAAAGTCAATAATATTAATAAATCAATCAAAAAGCCTCAAGCTTGGGCCTCATACAAGCCAGCTAAAGTCAAATCTTTTATACAGTAAATAGACATAGCTTATCTCTATAGAGAGATATTTTTACTACTCTACCACATTCAAACAAACAAACATTTCAATTTCAATTTCAATCAAAGTCTCCCATTTAGGACTCTGAAAGACATGCTCTGGCAAATCCCCAGACTTGTACACTTTCCCTAATTTGGACGAGCATCTTTCTTTCATTTAAGAGGCATCTGACTGGCATACTTGCACACACAAGTAAGGTCCCCCTCTTGAATGAAATGAATCCAGTTATTCTGTCACTCTTTCAAAATGTTTGTGGTAGAATAGTACAAATACCTCTCTGTAAAAATGATTTCATGTCACTTTACTGTAAACAGAGATTTAATTCCAAGCTTCAACCTTGAGCTTCAAGCAAGGCACCAAAAACAAGTAATTTCCCTAGTTAGTTCCCCGAACTACATTAAGCTCTGACTTCCACTAGGGATATGTAGACATGAGGTTCACAAGGAATCTCAGCGAGCTAATAAAATACCAAAAATAGTCAGTTTGTCTATCTGTCTGTCTTTCTTAAATCAATTCAATTCTCTCTCCTAACACAAAGGAGAAACTTTCCCAATCATTAGCAGCAAACACAATCACAATGACACAGAGAAGGTTCCTGTAGAGTACTACAGATATGTAGGATGTTTAAACACTTCCCTATGTATACCCGACCCCCCGGACTCCAGAATTTCTAGTCTAGGTGAAATCCCCACACTTAGCAAACTCCTAGGGTTTAGTTGAGATCTTTTTTTCCCTTTCCTATTCGTAGGACCAATAAGAAAGTTCGTGTGATATCGTAGGAAGAACTGAAACAAAATTCATCCCACCACGGGCGCATTCTCCTTCCAAATTTCGCGTGAAGGGTTTAGCGTGCCGTCCTCCCAAGTGAAACGGGGAGGTAAAGAAAACGACACCACACCTTCAAAGTTATTGAAACTCCCTCGATGTTGCCTTATAAAATGATTGTCCCAAATTGCTAAGGTATCCTCGCATGATGCCTTAAATGACTATTATATCCTTCCCTTAGACTACCTGCCCTCTTTATGGCATGGGACATTCTTATGGCGAACGATTTCTCGATGACCCTTCAAACATCCAATTGAAAGGCTTCCTGCCCTCTTATGGCGTGGATAGATCCTTTCGCCTGAAAAGCTAAAAGAACAATTTTTCAAACTTAGGGTAGTTGCTATTAATTGCTTGCTCTATTTCAAATTCAAAATCAAATTCAAACTCTTTTTCCACTAATTTTCAAATACTTTTCAAAAGACTACGCTTATTTACAAGCTAAAGTTCTTCTTCAAAGTTTTTACTTTTCACACCTCATTTTCAAACATTTCAAACAATACAAAAGCGAGCTAAGCAATTAAGAGCCCATGGATAACCATGGATGCAAAGGGTGCCTTACACCTTCCCTTTGTATAACTTACCCCCCGAACTCAAAATCTTTTAAAAGGTCTTTTCCTGTTCTTTTAGCCTTTCCACTTGGATAAAATAAAAGTCGGTGGCGACTCTTGCTTACCGCACATTTCAAATAAAGTCAGTTCCCCGTATTACAGAACTGGCGACTCTGCTGGGGATTCTCGATTAAAAAAGAGGGGTTACCTTAAAGTTTAGGATCACTTTAATTGTTTGATTTGTTTGCTTTATATTTCAAAGGCTGTTTTGGGTATTTACTTGTGTGAAAGATCCTAACCCGGATCTGAGAACCTTAGATAAATGGCATGAGACCCAGGAGACTGCACAACGTATACTGATGTGGTTGATATGGTGGCCATAGTTAGTGTGACACATTTGTTTGTCCTGGTGTTCCTTGGGATCCGACTTGAGGAAACACTTGGCTGCTGCGTGGTGTCATTAAGCACTAATTTGCCCTAGAACCTTAGTTGAACTTGACGTTGGCCTATTAGAAAGTAGCGAGATGGCTGGCTTTGGTTCCGACTGAAGTTGGTTGATACTCGAAGCTACACTCATATGGACTAGACTTTCAGGACCTTCTCGGTTGGTGATTCGATCGCCGAACTGAGATAAGCGCCTTCGAGAAAGGTCAATGATATGAGCTCCCTAGAACCCGATCTTTACATAGGACAGGTTGAACCGACTAAACTTCAGGGGGGAGGGTACATACCTTGGGACCACGTGCAAGCCTAACCATAAGGCAAAATTGTGTGACTTGTGTGACTTGTTTGCGTTTGATACTAACCTTTGTTTCCCTGCAGGTTTTATTAAAAGACTTGTTTGCCCTTATTATCTTACGCTTTGCCTGATGCACTGCATTCACATAACATTCATGACATCATGACATCATGAGCATAACATGATTTGACTAACCCTTTCAAGGATCTTAGGAATTTAGGGCGCACAATTGCAAGTGCTCTTATCAAGGAATGAACTCTTGTCAAGGGGCAAGAGGATTCACTTTCCTCTCGCCACATACCTTCCAATTCAGAGACGTTGTACCTATCAAGGGGCAAGAGGATTTATTTTCCTCTAGCCATGTACCTTCAAATTCAAAAGTCCCCGAATCAGAGGCTATGACCCACTGGATATGGTGAGCTTGATTCCCATAGAAGAACATCCAAAAATCAGAGTTCTTCAAACGAAGAAGCGACCAAATCGTTTTTGACGTTGCTAACTAAATTTCTAGAGATCCTTGAAAATATTGCATCTGCATTCATAACATTGCATCACAGGTTCCCACCACAGGTTTCTTACCTCCTCGCTGTTTATTTCAGCATCATGAATCTCGAGCAATCATTCAAAGACCTTCAAGCTCAGAATGCCCAGTTTCAAGATCTGATCCTGAACTTATCCAAGGGGCAAGACGAGCTGAAAACCCTTTTGACTAAGAAGGAGAAAAAGACCAAGAAGCCCAAAGGAGTGATCAACCTGGGAAGAAGATTCAAGGGTCGTCCCAAGAAGCCTGCCGAAACTGGAATTCCTAAAGATGAGGAAGAGGAAGAGGAAGGAGATGATCTTAGTGTCAAGAACAATCAGGGAAGCCATGTTGGTTCTGATGGCCAGGAAGAAGAAGAAGAAGAAGATGAGTATCCTCAAGACGAGGATTATGCTGATGAGAAGTATAGACTACTAGAAGAGCGCCTGAGAAGCGTGGAAATTCAGAAGGTACCTGGGCTGGATTTTGAAGAACTAGGACTCGTTCCTGGGGTAGTTATTCCTCCGAAATTCAAAAGTCCCGCCTTTGCTAAGTATGATGGAGTCTCTTGTCCCAAGATGCACTTGAGGTCTTATGTAAGAAAGATTCAGCCCCACACTGCTGATAAGAGGCTCTGGATCCATTTCTTCCAAGAGAGTTTATCTGGAACTCAACTCGAATGGTACTATCGACTGGAAAGTACCAACATCCGTACTTGGGAAGATTTGGTTGTTGCTTTCTACCAGCAATACCAATACAATGCTGACCTCGCACTAACTCGCATACAACTACAAAGCATGTCTATGGGACCCGAGGAAAGTTTCAAGGAGTATGCTCAAAAATGGAGAGATCTAGCTGGAAGAGTCAAACCCTCCTTGACTGACAGAGAATTGGTTGATATGTTCATGAATACACTAACTGGTCCTTTCTACAGCCATTTACTTGGAAGCTCCTCGTCTGGTTTCACCGATCTCATACTGACTGGAGAACGTGTTGAAAGTGGTATCCGAAGCGGAAAAATTCAGGTGGCTACTTCTTCTGGTACTGTGAAAAAGCCATACAATAAGAAGAATGAATCCAACACTGTTGGGGCAGTCCTGGTCTCTAGTCAGGCTCCAACACAACAACAACAAAAAGATAAACGCAAGCAACAAGGTGGCCAACGTACTTGGAAATCAACACCCAAGAGGTCATTTACCCCACTACACATGCCATTGGCTTAAGCTTTGCAACACTTGCTCGATCAGAGTCTGATAACTCTACTGCCTCCATACTCAGCTCTTGCTAATCCCGTCCCTGGGTACAAGCATCATGCAAGATGTGCTTACCATTCAAATAGTCCTGGTCACGATACAGAAGAGTGTGGGCCATTGAAACACAAAATTCAAGACTTGATTGAAGAAGGGATTGTTGAATTTGGGCAACCAGAGAAGCCACACAAAGTCTAAAGGATGGCTATTTAGATCATTAATTTACTCGCATTCGCAATTTCTTTCCTATTTGTTTAAACATTCGTCTTATGTCAGACTCTATTTATTTTATCATAATCATTAATGCATGGCATACGTTTGTCTTGATTTATTTCTCTTCCTATTGCTATATTAAAATTTGTTTTTACTTGGTTTTCTTTATGATATTTAATTCTCGCTAAAGCTGTAAGCCTTTTGAGGGAGGATGACGAAAAAGATACCGCAACCTCATACAATATGCTTTTGAACAGACTATGCTGACGATGTACAGGCATTGTTTCAATTCCTAAATAGTGGAGATATAAGGATGTTAATCCCTCGTCAACCCCTTCGAGCCTAAGGAGTAGAAGTTTTATTTCCTGCACAATTTAAAACCTTTGATCATAACCTGGGGCAGGGTAGTTACTCAGTTAACTCAATCATGTTAGTTGTTGTCTACACAAATAATGATGGGTTCCCGCAATCATTAAGTCAGGCAGTCAATATCCACCAAAAAGAAAAAAGCTGCTAAGTCAAAACCTATGAAGGAGACTTATAAAAAAAAATCGAAACATCCCGCTGACTGTAATCTCAAAATAAACAGTTCAGGCAAAAGTTAGGGATAATAAAGTCAAAAAAGAGGTCACTACAAATCATCGACAAAAGAAAAATAATTACAAAAAATGATGACTGCCTTTTCAAATAAACCTTCGGTGCTTCAACCATCATCAAATGTCAACATTACGACTTCAAGACCTGCTGGAACTTGAAAGCAAAGTTAACTGAGCATAGGATCGAAGAACATCACGAAGAATGGGAAGGGTATAAATAAACTTTGAGCCTTTATCCTTTGTTTCTTAAACCGTGAACCAAACCATGTTACAACCCTTGAAAGTCCTAACTGAAGCATGGTTAGTTTGAAAGCATACTGTCACAAAAAAGGGTATCCTGACTCCTTAAAGTTTACCAAAAATCTTGAGTTGATATCATGTTTTTACAAATATCATTTTCTTACACCTTTTGTTTTACTAAAAATGTTTTTAAACTCCAAGTCAGACATATGCATTGCATTTTTATGAGTGTCATTATAAAACAGTTTTGTCTACGTAATTTCAAATGTATGACATCAGGAAGAATCTGCATGGGGCATAATTACTGACTAAAAGTCCTCCCGACAAATAAATTTGCAGAGACATCTCGTATGCATGACTCGATCAGCTAAAATCTTATTTACACAAAGAGGCATGATATATTATTATCCCATCTACTGGGAAAGCTGGTCACGATTCATAGAATCTCTCAGAGGTACTGAAAAACCAGAGAAGTTAGTCCATCACTGGGGGCATGTCTCATCAATCACAAATCTCAACAAATGCTATTTAGCTACTAGCAACAGATGATGGGCAGGTATACTCTCGCAAGTGTTTTTCAACAGCAAGTACTCAAAGACAAGGGGCAATAAAAAATTGAAAATCTCTGGGAACCTTCCCCACAGAGCAATGGTCATAATATATCCCCACATAGCACTTTAAGAAGTTATCTTCAAGTAATCTATTCCCAACGGAAACTTGGTTCCGCAACAGAATTTATACCTCTGACATTGCCGGCTTTTCGATACAATCTTCTTCTCTAGCATGGTCTATTCAGACCCGCTATTTTCATTAAAATTTCCGCTCAAGAAATCTGATCGGGTAATATACTCATTTCTCTTGTCCCCGGGATACATCAGGATCACATCACTCAAGTCAATCTCATCCCCAAGCGAAGATCAAAAATCCCCAGCTGGATATCATCGAACAAAAGACAGGAATTCTCTTGTCATTATCTCCAACAACATACAGCGATTTATTTTCTCAATCAGCAGTTGCTATACAAGAGTTATCAATATGCTTCGACTATATAGTCCATCCTTGCATCATTCATAAATACATGCATAACATACAATACTCTTGTTTATTTCGAGAATCTCAATACATGCATCATGATATTGCATAAAACTAATCTTTCTCTTTTCAGGTCACTTCATAATCAAAAGAATATTATCATCCAAGTACGGTGCAAATACAATCGTATCAACAAGTCAATCTCAACACTCGTTCAAAAATAAATACAATTCTGATACTTCCTTTCGGGTCTTTCTTTAAAGATAATTCAAAAACAACCAAAGAACCTCTCATCCTTTCTAGGAACCTTTCTAGGTAATCTTTTCTAAGATGTTTCATATCCTTTCTAGAAACCTTTCTAGGTAATCTTTTCTAAGATGTTTCATATCCTTTCTAGGAACCTTTCTAGGTAATCTTTTCTAAGATGTTTCATATCCTTTCTAGGAACCTTTCTAGGTAGTCTTGTTTAAGACGTATCATATCCTTTCTAGGAGCCTTTCTAGGTAGTCTTGTTTAAGACATATCATATCCTTTCTAGGAGCCTTTCTAGGTTAGTTTTGTTTAAGACATATCTCAACCTCTTTAGGTAATCTTCCTTTAAATATTATCCAACATTTTCTAAGACATGTACTGACCTTTCAAGGAGCCTCTCAGTTAACCTTCCACAAGATAGTTCTTCCTAAGCATTGGGTAAAGTCTAAACTCCTTTGCATCAGCCAGGGATCTACCCTATTCAAGAACCTCTTCAGGTAGCCTTATGTAAGTCATTACTTCATTTTAATGAATCTCCTTCAAATACAATCAACGCATATGATCCAATCTGAAAAACATCTGCTCTAGACGAACAACTTTTCAAACATCTGATGGCATCCTCAAGCCCATCTCCAACAAGCGCCTTTCAATACCTCAAGCTCGGATATAGTCTAACGTACGACTTATCTTGACTTTCGTACTTATCCAGATCAGGTGGCATCTTTAAGCCCATCTCCTACAAAAGGTCCCTTGCTTCAGCTAGGGCAAATTCCTGGGTATTCTAGTGTTCAATCCTCTTCTACCTTCAGATTCCAACAGGCATACATGCCAATTTACATCCTCAGATATAAGAAGATTGAACAGGGGCAGCTGTCATACCCCAAAATTTGCCCACCACATTTTTATATTCAAGCTCATTTGAATGACAGAAGCTCAAGACTCAACTGATTGTACACTCTCCTAAACAACAACCTTCAAATTAGGGTTTCAGATTTAATCAAGGAATTTGAACTTCTGATACCTCAAGTGGATCCCATGATTTCTCATACGGTTCAAATAACCTCCATGCCAAGTTTCAAGCCTTGATTCAAAAGATTGCTCACTCAATGGCCCAAACGATAAATAAATCGATTGGTTGACCTAAAAGTCAAATTATGGTCAAATCACAGTCAAAGTTCCTGATTTTTGGTCAACATCCTAACTTTTAAGTATCATTCATCATTTGATCAATATTTGATCATGATTCATCAAGAAAAGCTCCAAAATCATCAAAAACCAAAGTTGCTAAATTAGGGTTTTTTAACTAAAAGTCAACTGAACTTTGACCAGCCATAACTTTCACATGGAACATCAAAATTTTTCCATTTAAAGCTCATTTTGAAGGAAATTGAATTTTCTACAACTTTGTCTCTCACATGCCAAGTCTGAAAATGCACCATTTGAGAGATATGAGCCAATACATTACAGGTCCTTCTAAAAGATCGCAAAAAGTCCTTTTTTCCCAAAGCTCATAACTTGGACATGGTAGACTCAATTGAGATGAAACCAAAAGGAGCCTTCAGAGGACTCTTTGAGCTTTCTAAAAAGTCCAAGAACACTTTCATATGATCAATATTGAAGGAGATATGAGGCTCAAAAGTTGGTCAAATTTCAAGAAGTGCATGAAACCATAATTGAACAATTTTGTGTTTTTGAGCTAATGGGCTTAGGTTTTGGACTTCAAACATATATATGACCCAAATAAGAACCTATAAAACCATTCTTATATTTTTGGCTTTTTTATTTCCCTTTCCCCACAGGTGTTTATTGTAAAAGGACATTATGTTTTTCTGCCTTTATTTTTCGTTTTTTACTGCGTGGTTAGTAATCTTAGGGAGTGCAAGCCTTTAACAGAAGTAGATAACTAATTACAAGATAAATATCTGAATTAACCATCTGATTGTGCCACACACGCACCTTTAGGGTAATCCCTCTGGTTTCCTTGTTGCCTTATACTGTTGCCTTATTGTTGCCTGTTGCCTCTAAACGTATTAATAGTCAAAGTCCCTCGATTTCGAGGATACCTAAAGCAATGTTGCCTTCAAAGTTATTGAAACTCCCTCGATGTTGCCTTATAAAATGATTGTCCCAAATTGCTAAGGTATCCTCGCATGATGCCTTAAATGACTATTATATCCTTCCCTTAGACTACCTGCCCTCTTTATGGCATGGGACAGTCTTATGGCGAACGATTTCTCGATGACCCTTCAAACATCCAATTGAAAGGCTTCCTGCCCTCTTATGGCGTGGATAGATCCTTTCGCCCGAAAAGCTAAAAGAACAATTTTTCAAACTTAGGGTAGTTGCTATTAATTGCTTGCTCTATTTCAAATTCAAAATCAAATTCAAACTCTTTTTCCACTAATTTTCAAATACTTTTCAAAAGACTACGCTTATTTACAAGCTAAAGTTCTTCTTCAAAGTTTTTACTTTTCACACCTCATTTTCAAACATTTCAAACAATACAAAAGCGAGCTAAGCAATTAAGAGCCCATGGATAACCATGGATGCAAAGGGTGCCTTACACCTTCCCTTTGTATAACTTACCCCCCGAACTCAAAATCTTTTAAAAGGTCTTTTCCTATTCTTTTAGCCTTTCCACTTGGATAAAATAAAAGTCGGTGGCGACTCTTGCTTACCGCACATTTCAAATAAAGTCAGTTCCCCGTATTACACAGACAACTAATACTAAAATAATTAATTCATGTTTCTATTAGCAAGCCATTCATTCCATGTTTCAGTTGTTATATTTTCCCTCCAAGTAGACCACGCATCACTTCCTTCAATGGTACTAATAGGAGTAGCATTTGTGATATCTTCATTATGTATTTGTGCTTCCATATATATGCCTAATTGTTCTTCCATTGGGTCAGTAGGCATTTCTCTTCGAATAAAGTTGTGTAACAAAAAACAAGCATTTATCATGCGATTTTGAATTTTTATTGGGTAGAAAGAGCGACTCCTAAGTATTTCCCAACGCATTTTTAGCAATCCAAAAGTCCGTTCTATCACATTTATTTCCATAGAGTATCTCATGTCAAAGAGTTCTTCTTTAATCGAAGGTGTCTATCCACGCCTCCATTCACTCTGATGATAACGACACCCTCTATATGGAGCGAGAAATCCTTCACAATTTGTATATCCAGCATCCATAAGATAATAATAACCTATAATAATCAAATATATTTGTCAAATAAAAATATTTTACATGTTTTACTGTAAGAAAATTTACTCCGCATGATTACTCTAACCTGTTGGAACAATTAAACCATTCCTCCAAGAAACGGCATCCCGCAATACCCTAAAATCTGATGCTGATCCTTCCCATCCAGGAAACACATAAATAAATTTCATATCCCTAGAACATGCACCCAAAACATTGTTAGATATATCCCCTTTTCTATTATGATATCGAGGCTTGTCAAGCGCCGGTACATTGACTTAGATATGTGTTCCATCCAGTGCCCCAAGACACTTCTGTAATTACAAATTGAATGTTTAATCGAAAAAGAACATAACACAAATAAAAATTTCATATGAAATTAAGACAAAAAGTACCTTAAAAAATTTCCATCTTTCATCCACACAATCTTCAAGGACAGGTTCTGAAGCTTTAAGAAGTATCTCATGCAATCTTAAAACCCCATTCAAGACTAAATTAAAATACCTACTAACAGTTTCCCCGGATTGTTTAAATAGGAATTTAATTACACGATTTTTTGAATGATGTGCCAATATGTGTAAGAACATAGCCACTTATTCTTCATAACATACTAGTCCATCTTCTTTCAATTGACCTTCATTACAGAGGAGACAACATAATAATCGAAATGATCTAATGTCCATATGAAGTTGATTAACACATAACACATCATCTCTCTTGATCAAAGATTCTAAAAATTCCCCCCTTAATCCTTCTCTATACATCATTTGTTGTCTAATGAAATTATTTTCATAAAACCATAGTGAAGAATGACTAACTATCATTAAAATTGTAAAACAAAGTTCAACTATCTCTAAAAAAGATTGTTCTAAAATTAAATATAACATCATATCTTGATCCTCTGAATCCATATTAACCTATAACATGAACAAGTATTATGATGGCACTAATATAACCATATAATAACATATAATAGAGTTAAAATAGAGGAAACACATTAAAAAAACAATGAAAATCAGAAGAAACAATGAATAGTAGAAAAATAAAATAATGGGTATTAAGAAAAAACAAACTTTTTAACACAATGGGTATCAAAATAGTAGAAACATGAAAAAATACATCAAAGAGAACACTAAAGAAAAAGAAATTAGTAAAAAAAGAATAAGTAAAAAATTAGGGTTTTGAGAAAAATCAATATTGATGAAGAAGAAACCGTTATTATAGAGAAATTGGAGGGGAGAAAACATTACTGTAGCAGAAAACGCGATTGACTTGGTGACGGAAGAGATGATGTAACTTTAGAGATGAAAGGGAATGTGAGAGTGATAAAAGGAACCTGAGAGAAAAAATATCAGAAGCGTGTGTTTTTGTTTTAATTATCCTATCATTTTGCTAACCTAACTTAAAATAAGGATAAGAATAACATAGGGGTAATAGGATAGGATTAGTAATAGGTTTAAATTATCCTTTCCTATTGGTGCACCAAACAACAGATTATATTAGGATAGGATAATTTTATCATATCGTGTCTCCTTATCCAGCACGCCAAACGGGCCCTTAGAGATTAGAGACCAATATCGTGTTGTACAACTGTCTACATGCTTATTTCTAAGTTTATGGCTAGAAGGCTTAGTAAGTCCCTGAGTAGCATTATTCACATGAGCCAAGCCGCTTTTGTTCCAAGCCAGCACATACATGATCATATCATGCTTGCTTTTGAGATCATCAATTTTAATAGGAAAGGAGGCCCCCACGTGTATGATACAGATGGATACTCAAAAGGCTTATGACATGGTGGAATGGAAAGTCTTGTAGGATATTATGAAAGGTCTTAGTTTCCCCTCTAAGTTCATCAGGTGGGTGATGCTTTTTGTTAAGACTGTGTCATACCCAAAATAATATCAATGAAGTTTACTCAAGTTGGCTACAAAACGAGGATTTAGACAAGGTGACCCTTTGTCACCTATTCTTTTTTTCATTATGATGAAGTATCTCCAAAGATCTATGACCAAGCTGAATACCATGCCTGCTTGCAACTACCATTCCAAGTGTGAGAGGATTCAGCTGGTGAACGTTAGTTTCGTGGATGATTTGTTATTGTTTGCACATGAAAATACTACTCATGTGAAGCTGTTCATGACTGTTTTCAAGAAGTTCTCAGACTCCATTTGGCTGATAATAAATGCCGATAAATGTATTGCTTATTACGGGGGTGTTGATGATGAGACTAGGCAGGAGATTAGTAGGATCACAGGTTTTGTAGAAGGATCTATCCCTTTTAGATATTTGGGGATCCCTTTGCCTAGTAAGAAGCTCGGTATGCAGCAGTGCATGCTCTTGATTGATAAGTTGGTTACAAAAGAGAGGTTAAAGAGGTTTGATTTGGTGGGTGATGACCTGTGCTGCTTTTGTAATGTACAAAAGACCCTAAATCATTTGTTTTTTGGGTGTGGTGAGATGAAGAGAATTCATAGTCAGGTTCTGGAGTGGATACAATTTCAACATATCCCTGGTACTTGGAGGGAGGAGATTGAATGGCTCATTTTGAATACTAGAGGGAAGGGATGGAAAGTGAAGGTGGTAAAGCTAGCATATATGGAGACACTTTACACTTGTTGGTTATATCAGAAAGATAAATGTTTTGGAAATCCTGGTAAAAATAGAGGTATAGGTGGATATAATCATAGATACGATTATTTATCGAGATTGGATGAATCCCAAGCTGAGACATCATGTTAGTATGCTCATGTGTTAAATTATAATTCCTTGTTTCCAAAATATTTGTTTTGTTTAGAAGTGTGGAAACAGTTTGGTACACACATATTTATTTTAGATCTAGATAGATTTAATTTAGATTTAAAATAAATTAGATTTAATTTAGTTCCAAAATAGATATTTTGGGCTATTATAATTTTGGGCTTTAGCTTAGGGAGAAAGCTAAAATCTATAAATAGGGAGTAACCCTCATTATTTTGAAATTAAGTCAAAAGGTTGTATTCACAGAATTTACAGTTACAAGTGAATAACAAAGTTTTACACAGTTTGTGGGCAGAGAGTTACTCTGTAGAAACCCTAATCTCTTTTGTCTTTAAATTTATTTTCTCTTTTCATTATTATCGTGTGGTGATAACAATCTTGTTCATCAAGATTGATAGAAATTCATCATAGGTTTTGGTGGATTTCCAACATTTGGTATCAAGAGCTCCGGTTTATCGATCAAGGGAAGAAGAAGAAAATCACGATGGTGGTGAATTATGGGAATGAAAATTATCCAGCAAGTCTACCAATCCTGAAAGTAGATAACTATGAGAATTTGTGCAAACAGATGAAGGCTCTATTCAGGTGTCAAGGTCTTTAGGAGCTTGTAAAGGATGGAGTAGAAGAGCTTGAAGAAGATGCTTCAGAAGAAGAAAATAAATAACATGAAGAATCGAAGAAGAAGAGTTATAAAGAACTTTTTATAATTCATCAATGTTTGAGTCCAAACAACATCAAAAAGGTTAGTGATTCTGAATCTGCGAAAGAAGCTTGAGAGTTTCTTGAAAAATCATTTGGAGTCGCTGAGAAGGTGAAAGAAGTGAGGTTACAAACTCACAAAAGAACGTATAAACTGCTTCAGATGGAAGATAGTGAAAGCATAACTGATTTCTTCACTAGGGTTACAAAACTAGTGAATCAAATCATGATATATGGAGAAACATTAACAATAAGAGTTGTTGTTTCAAATATCTTGAGGTCTTTTGCCCCTAAGTTCGACCGCATGGTGGTAGCCATAGAAGAGTCAGAGGATTTGTCGAAATTGACAAAGGAAGAGCTTCAAGGGATGCTTGAATCTCATGAACAACGAATGGCTGAAAGAGCAGCAAGCAAGTCAAAGAGTGATGTGGCTTTACAGGCTCATTCGACAAACAAAAGCAAATAAAGTTGGAATGGAGATAAAGGTAGAAGTGGCTACAACAATTCGACTGGTCGAAGTCAGCAAGAAGGAAACTGGTCGAATCAGAAAAATCCTCATACCAAAGCAACCAAAGAGGTGGTGTTGCAGGTAGAGGAACATGTGGTGGTCGAAATCTTGACAAGAGTCACATTCAGTGTTTCAATTGTTAAAAGTATGGTCACTATTCTACAAAGTGTCCAGAAAGGAATAAGGACCAAGAAAGTGATACAAAGCTTGCAAAACAAGAAGAAGGAGAAGAAGAGATGATGTTAATGGTCATAACAAAAGATGAAGATAAATTCAAGGACCAATGGTACTTGGATTCAGGATGCTTATCACACATGTCTGGAAGGAAGGGTTGGTTTGTCAACATAAAGCCCTCAATGAAGAACATGGTGAAATTCGCAAATGACAATACTCTAGCAGTGGAAGGTATTGGAAATATTCTAATTATGAGGAAAGATGGATAAAGGTCAGTAATTTCCAATGTGTTGTACATACGAGGCATGAAGAGCAGTTTGCTATGCATTGGGAAGTTGGTCGAAAAGAACCACAAAGTATCGTTCGAAGACAAGATGATGAGAGTCATCGATGGAGGTGGAAGGTTAATCTTGAAGGCTCATATGTATCAAAATAGAACCCTCAAGATCAAACGCGATGTCATGAAGCACAAGTGTCTTTCGACTGCAGCTAGCAGAGATGAATGGATATGGCACTATCGACTAGGTCATCTCAAACTTCAAAAAAATCAGAGACTTGAAAAGAAAGAATATGGTTTCAGGACTTCCAGAAATCGACATTCCAAACGAGGTATGTGAGGAGTGTGTGCAGGCGAAGCATCACAAGAATAGCTTCAGCAAGGATGCAGGAAGTAAGTCGAAGGTTATTCTCGAAATCATATACTTTGATGTATGTGGTCCTATCCAGGTGGATTCGAATGGAGGTAACAAATTCTTTGTTACATTCATAGATGATTTCAGTCGAAAACTGTTGACTTACTTGATCAAGAAGAAAAGTGAATTGATCGAGGTATTTCTCAAGTTCAAATCGATGGTCGAAAGACAAAGTGGGCGAAAGCTCAAGGTTTTGATAACTAATGGTGGTGGAGAATATTGTGACGGTAGAAAAGGGAGAATAGATGTTTTGATAATAATGCCTTTTGAACATTAACATCTTTCCTTTATTTTATTTTTTTCGGAAATGACACGCACATTCCTTCACGCGAAATTTGGATGAAAAGGCAGCCTTGGAGGAATGTTTCCTAACCACACGGACTTTCAATTTATCCTAAACTAATAGGAAGTGGAAAAAGATCTCAATCTACCCTAGTTTCTTAGGTGTGGGGATTTCACCTAATAGAGTTTTTTGGGGTCCAAGATGCTGGTTATACTAAGGGAAGGTAATAGCACCCTAAGTATCCGTAGTACTCTATTGGAATCTTTCTACTGACTATGCTTTAATTATTAGGAAAGTTTCTCCTTTGTGTTAGGAGAGGAAATGAACTGAAGAATGGCATATGAACTGAATGTTTTTGGTGTTTTGTTTGCTCGCAAAGACTCCCTGTAAATCTTTTGCCTACATATCCCTAATGGAAGTCAGAGCTTTTGTAGTTCGGGGAACTAACTAGGGAAAATGGATTGAATTTGAAGGTGTCTTGTTTAAAGGTCAAGGTTGAAGCTTGAATGATCTCTGTTTATAGAAAAGAGACAAGTAGTCATCTTTATAGACAGATATTTCTACTATTCCACCACAAACATTTTAAAGTGACAGAAAAGGAGGTTCATTTCATAAGAGAAGGGACCTTATTTGGATGAAGCAAGTATGCCAGTCACAGTCTCTTGAATGAAAGAACAATTCTCAACCAGTTTAGAGAGAGATGACAGTCTGGACTTGAAGTCAACAGAGCAGTGCATCTTGTGTCAATCTAAATGGGAAAATGTTTTGAAAGTGAATGAAAATGTTTGTATGTTTGAATATGGAAAAATAGGAGAAATGTCTCTGTATAGAGATAAATCATGTCTATTTTCTGTATGAAATGTTTGAACTTGTCTGGCTTGTACAAGGCCTAAGTTTGAGGCATAAATTGACAGTTTGAGACTGACTCTGTTGGAGATGACTCCATTAAAGGATTGTTGGTTTTTACATGAAGGAAGTATGTGTTTTGTACTAAGCCTAGAATTGTGGCTGACCCTTTGGGGATGCTTTTATTAAGCAGAGATTTATGGAAGCTGATCCTACCTGGGATTTTGCTTAGTTGAATTTTTATTTGACTAAAAGGTTTTTGGTAGGTGTTCAGTACGAAGCCCAGAATTGAGGCTGACTCTACTAAGGATGGACTCAGAGGGTTTTTGATGAAAACCCATGATTGAGGTTATCTCTGAGGGGTTTATGATTTATTTCTGTTATGAGGTTGACCCTTCTAGGGTAACAGAGGTGTTTCTTGTTTTGGCTGACTCTCTAAGGATTATAGGAGACCAACTTACTCATGTTTTTGAATGGATTCTCTTAGGGGATGTGTAGCCTAAGACTGAAAATTTGACTCAACTAGGGAGTATATGAAAGGTTGTTTGATGATTTTGTGTCTTAAAAAAAGCCCAAGATTGAGGTAGACTCTCTGAGGAGTTTTGAAAGACTGTGTTATATATGACACTTGTTTTGGTGTCTTGTACAAAGCCCAAGACTGAGGCTAATCCTACTGGGGGATTTTGATGTTTTTCCTGGTTAGTGTAACATCTTGAATATAATTAATTATTTAATTAAATTAATCAAGGATTTATTCATCGGAATTAGTCGAAGTGCGAATTTATCGGTATTATTCTAAAGGCGTAATTGGATTAATATGTTGATTTGAGCAGTTAAGTTATGGTCGGATTAGTCGGAGAAATACAATTGCGAGTTGAGATTATTTGCGTTATGGATCAATTGTAGATTGTGGAATATTATTGGGAATAATATTCGTTATGTTATGTGATTATTCAATTATGTGTGTTATTTGGCTTAATTGAGTAATGAGAAAAGTATTATGAATTGGGCCTAAGAGGAAGAAATATAACACAATGGATGGGTTGTGGGTTAAGCCCAATTAAGAGAAAGAAGAGAAAGAAGGGAAGAAAGAGGAAAGTTATGGCATGAAGAGGAAGGACTCCATTGAAGAAGGTGAAGCTTTTGCTAAGGCAAGAGTGGGGTTCTTACTCTCTAAGGGTTGGCATGATGATGGGTATGGTAGAGATTATAATTCATTATTGAATACCCATGTTTGTGTGAGAATTGCAATCTTGATGTTGTTGATGAATGATTTGTGGAGCATTTGGTGGAATTGATAGAGGTTTATATGATGGGATTTTGATTGTATGTTGTTATCCATGATTGTGTGAAAATTGAATTTGAAGTTGTTAGGGTTCATACTAGATTTATATGAAATTGTAATTCTAAGTATGTTGGATGATGTTTGTATGTGAACCTGTAATATGGTGGGAGAACTGACTTTAAAGAAATGTTTCGGAAAGCAAGAGTCGCCACCGACTTTTATTTTATCCAATTGGAAAGGCTAAAAGAACAGAAAAAAACCTTTTTAAAAGACTTTGAGTTCAGGGGGTAAGTTATACAAAGGGAAGGTGTAAGCACCCTTTGTAACCATGGTTATCCATGGGCTCTTAATTGCCTAGCTCACTTTGTTTTCAAAATGTTTGAAGTGTGGGAAAAAGTTTGAATAAGAACTTTAGCTTGTAAATAAGCGTAGTCTTTTGAAAATATTCTTTAAAAAGAAGTGGGAAAAGATTCTGAATTTGAATTTGAAAAAGAGCAAGCAATTAAAAAGCAATTACCCTTAAGTTTAGAATTTTTGTTCTTTTAGACTTTAATGGGAAAGGGCTATCCATACCATAAAGAGGGCAGGTAGTCCTTTCATTGGATTTAAAAAGGGTCATCGAAATTATCGTTCGCCATAAAACTGTCTCTACCATATAGAGGGTAGGTAGTCTTTAGGGAAGGATATTATAGTTATTTAGGCAATAGGCGAGGATACCTTAGCAATGGGACAATCATCTTTTATAAGGCAACATCGAGGGACAAAATTGATGATGATAATGAACTGAGGGAAACATTTGTTTTGCTTAGGTATCCTTGGAATCGAGTGACTTGACTATTTCAGAATTATAATTAAAAGGCAACAGGCAGCATAAGAAGGGTTACCCTAAAGGTGTGTGTGTGGCACAATCAAGTGATTCAATTCGAATATATATCTTATAATTAGTGGTCTAATTCATTTTAATAAGGCTTGCACTCCCTAGGATTACTAACCACACAGTTAAAAATAAAGGCAGAGAATATTAGTTCCTACGCTATTACAATAAACACCTGTGGGCAGAAAAATAAAGGCAAGAAAATAAAACCCTAAAAATAAATATGGCAAAAACTTGCGGGAAAATCACAAGAAATAATTAAGTAGATGATACACCCTGACACACAGTTACATAATTTAAAATATCACTAGCAATAATAATAAGTAAAATATAAAAAGGATAAAATAAAAACAAAATTATAAATAATAAGCCAAAAATTTAAATAATAAAAAAATGGAATTTAAATAAAATAAATAATTAAAATTAAAGGCATGCGGCAATCAGGGGAGTATGAGGTGAGAAGAGAATTGCGCTTGAAGAAATTCAATGTTTGATTACAAAAAGGTAAACCTAAACCTATCGTTAATGGGCAACACCTACCCAATGTTTTTAGGGTTAGGGGGAAACAGTGATTAATAGTCATGATGAAAAATAATTAGCCAAAAATAAAATCAGGATTTAAAAACCTAAAAATTAAATTAGCCTAAAAATCGTAAGTCTAAAAATGTTATTGTTGAATTAACCTAAATTTAAAAATTAATTATTTAAACCTAAAAATAAATATTACTCTAAATTATTAATTTAAATAAAAACAAATTAATTTTATAAAAAAGATTTTAGAGTGATTTATGAAAATAACATGAATTTTATGGTTTGAGAAAAAAAGATTAAGGTTTTAATAAAAATTTAAATAATAAAACAATAAATCAATAATTAAAAAAATGAATTAAAGAAACACCAGGATTTGATCTGATATGGTGTGGCTGGAGGTCAATGGGATGCTAATGGGGTTTTCGAAGAGGCAGAAACTTTATGCCCTAACAATGATAAACTCATATTCCTGCACCGCTCCCCTTTAGCCAAAGGAAGTACCTGCAAAAATAGGATAATAATAAGAATAAGAATAATAATAGTAATAATAATAATAATATAATAAAAATAATAATAATATAATAGTAATAATAACTGTAATAATAATATAATAATAGTAATAATAAAAATGATAATAGAAGCAATTAACAAAAATATTACTAATAATAATAATTATAATAAAAAAAGGGTTAGTAATGATAATAGTTATAATAATAAAATAAAAAATATTATAAAAAGGGTTTGGCCTCATCTAATCTACAATTTCCCTAAAAAATAAAGAAAGGTTCAGAAAGTTACATCATGGGGAAAAAATCCCCAAGAGTTAAAAATAAATAAATTATGATTGTAAAAACATAAATTTAAACTAAAATGTAGCAACAATGACCAAAACAATGATTTTTAAAAAATAGGCCTCAGGTATCATCATTGGCCAAAACAAAGTTTTTGAAAAGATTAGAAAAAACTTTTGAAAAGGGGGCCTCATGTTAAATCATTGGCCAAAAACCTTTTGAAAGATTTAAAATTGAGAAAGACTTTTGTAAAGGGAGGCCTCATATGAAACCATTGACCATGAACCAAGAAAAAAAATTGAAGAGACTCTTGAAAGAAAAGAGATTGAAGAAAAGTGTGTAAAAAAGAATGTTAGTATAGTGTAGAAATTAGGAATAGAGAATGGGGTTGAAGGTGTTAAAAAAAAGGGTTGTGTTGTGAGAGAGTGAATTGGAAAGTTTGTAATTGTTAGTTTTTCAAAAGTGTACAAAGGGACTCAATTTATAGTGTAAAGTTAGGTTAAAATAAAGAAGGAAAAAATAAATTAGCATTAATACTATTGACATAACAAAATTATTTGTTTTGATTTTTATCTAAAATTAGAGAGAATCAAATCAAATAAATTTTAATGCCAATTGACTTGGACAAAAAGCTAAGCAAAAATACTATTTTAATTTTTGATTTTTTTTAGCTATAAAATGCCTAAAATAATGAATTACAATTAAAAACTTCTTTTTTTTAGATTTTTTTTGAATATTTTGTGATTTTTTGACTAAAAAATGCATAAAAGTGAAAATTGACTATTTTAAAATATGCATATTTACTTAGTGCAAAAATTAAATTAAAATATTAAAAAAAAAGCAATTTTTATGATTTTTGAATAAATGGAAATAAAGTTAGAATTAAAATTAGAAAACAAATAAAAAAGGAGAAATGTTAGAAGTGAGATTTGAGTCCGGGACCTCTTGCTCTTGTACCTTTTAACCTCAAATCCTTACCAACTGGGCTATGTCACTTATTTGAAATAAAATGACATTTGCAAATATATGGGGGCAAATTTTGGGGTATGACAGAACCCATAATTAGGAACATGTTTAGGAACCTTATATGTGTGCCAAATTGCTGTTAATTGATGTATAAATTGTATGAGGGTTAAGGGTTGTTGTATGGGGAGATTGGGGAAGTAAAATGGTGATTTCTGAGTTTTTACGCTGCGTAGTTCGACCAACACAGAAGCCTGCGTCGACCTGAGCAACCCAGAAAGGCAGAAAATATGGTTTTCTTCAGCATGCGTTGACCTAAGACCGGCATGCGTCTACCCATGAAATGTTAGCGTCGGCCTGAGTGAGCCTGAAGGGGATAAACTCATCTCTGCGTCGACCTGAGCAATGTTTGCATCGACCTAAACAATATCCAATTCTTGACAGATTTTTGTAAAGGCCATAACTTGAGTTTAGGGACTCCGATTGGTGCATCGTTCGAAGCATTGGAAAGCTAACACAATGAAATATACCATGATGCAATAAATTGATTCATAGTGTATAGTCTCCAATTATGTTTATTAGGATTAAATGATGAACTATGTTGTGTTAACATATGAAGTATGCTCTTTGCTATGAATTGATGTAACCATGTTGCAGTATAACTTGATGTATGTTTTTTTTATGACGATACAATTCTATTGAGATGATGATATGTACTTTCCTTATGATTAGATAATGATGCTTTATAATGAATTAACAATGAATATGCTTTCATTAAGAAGTTGAATTAACGGTGTTATGTTATTATTTGATTTGTGTAATTCGATGTTTGTTGTTAAGGTGATGAATTTTATTTTTGTTGAATTTAATGTGATGATTTGTTGTTGTTGTTGTTGTTAAGGTGATTAATTTTGTTGTTATTGTTGTTAATGTAATGATTTGTTGTTATTGTTGTTAATATGACGAATTGTTGTTGTTTTTGTTGTTAATAAGATGAATTATTGATGTTTGTTGCTAATATGATGAACTTGTTGATGTTTCTTGTTAATAATAAGAATTGTTGAGGTTTTTTGTTAACATGATAAATAGTTGATGTTGTCATTAGTATGAAGAAATTGTTGTCGTTGTGGCTAGTATGTGGAATTTGTTATTGTTGTAGACCCTATGGTCAATGTTGATAATTTGTATGCGATGTATGCCGTAACAATGTGATTGAGATGTGGTAAATTACTATGATGGCAATGATTCAGTTATTGCCATAGAACCTTGGCATTGAGTTGATGTTTTTTAGTCGATGTGGTTATGTCGTTTAAGTTGGTTAAGTTATTTAAGTTGTTTATGTTGCTTATTTTGTTTAAGTTGGACTTGTGGATGTGCATTCGTTGAGTCGCATCCATGGCATTGTTTAAGTTGGCCTATAAGGCAAATGTTCAAGTTGGCCTAAATGGCAATTGTTTAAGTTAGCCTATATGACAATTGTTTAAGTTCGCCTATATGACAAATGTTTAAGTTGGCCCAATGGGAAATGTTTAAGTTGGGAGTTTTACTCTAAATAGTACCAAATGCATATGCATAAGTTTGAGTCGCATTTGAATTGCATTGGATTATATTTGTATTGTTGAGATGATGAGATGTTGTTGTGACGTGATGATGGGAAATGGGCAGGTACTCAAGATTAGTCGTGGATGTTCGAGGTTATTTATGGGAAGTCCTTATGTTGCTTTATGGCAAGTCGATTTGGTGTCCATTGCTCTGATACGCAGCACTCGGGGGGATTAGTCGTTATTATCTAATTGTTGTATTCCATGATGACATTTGTTTTAAGTTGAATTGAAAGATGTTTATAAGTTGAAATTGGAAGTTGTTGGATATAGTTTTATTTCCAAATGCTATGTATCTTTGTTAAATGAAGTGCAAGTTATTTGTTGGTTTAAGTTGAAATGTGGCATCCCATCGTATGTTGAAGATTTTTAAATGCACTCTGATTTTCGCTTATAATTGCAGGGTAAATTTGGGGTGTTACAGTTGGGGAGATCCAATGGTCCGGATTCTTTTATGGTTTAAAAGATGAGGTTTTTTGTGTCTTGTAAAAAGCCCAAGATTAAGGCTATCTCTTTCTAGGGGAGAAAGTCGAGAGGTTTAAATCACAGGTTTCCTAGAGACTGTGGATGACTCTATTTTGTGCCTTGTACAAAGCCCAAGGTTGTGGTTGACAGTTGGGGAAAACTCCAGGGGTTTGAACATTTTGACTCTTGCTGAGGAATGGTCCCAAGGGGTTTAGAATCCTTTAGTTGTATGAAATGGATTTTCTTCCTTGTACGAAGCCCAAGGTTGTGGTTAACTCTAGCTAGGGAGACACTTATTTTTTGCCTTTTACAAAGCCCAAGATTGTGGCTGACTCTTCACTGGGGAAGAAACTAAGGGTTTGACACAGCTGAAGGAATGAACTCATAGGTTTGGGGAAACAGGAGATGGGTAACAAAGATTGTCCATGTCTCTCATTCCTAAGGGTTGAATGAATTAGGGATGAATGAAGATGTTTGAGAGTTAAGACTTTCCATTTTTGTTACTCTGTAGGGAAGAAGACTCAATGATTGAGATTGAATGAACACTTGAATGATTGTGATTGTGAACACTTGAATAATTGTGATTGTGAATTTTAAGGTTTTGGCTTCTCACAAGGGTAAAGGTGACTAAAGACCTGTCCTATGCTTTTAGGAAGCCTGAAGGGTATTTGTATACAAGCTCGAGAGGAAGCTGAAGAGATGCTTATAAGGAGCCTGTGGGTCCTTTCATTGTAAGCCCAAGAGGAGGATGATCGAGGGTCCTTGTTATATCACAAGAGGAAGCTATATTGGCTTACCTAATTTGGCTCTAAGCAAAGGGGTAAGTGGTTTCACCGGGAATAATTTCTCTTGGGTGGATGTGCCCTATTATTGATCTTAGGATTTTTTCAAGATGTTTCACCAAGAATAATTCATTTTGAGGTAAGAAACTATGTTATTCTATTAGGAAAGAGTCTTCACCGGGAAGTCGTCCTCAATCCTAGGTCATAGTCCTATAATTATATACATATATATATATATATATATATATATATATATATATATATATATGTGTGTGTGTGTGTGTGTGTGTGTGTGTGTGTGTGTGTGTGCGTGCGTGCGTGCGTGCGTGTGTGTGTTTATCTGTCCTAAGGTTTTTCTCAAATGAAGATTTAAATAGTATATATTTGCAGTTTATATTGAACAAGTATATTGAAAGCAGTAAATGAAAGCTATAAACACTTACCTGGGTGAAGAGGAGGCTCAAAGATTGATGTATGTACAAAGCCTCATTGAACAGTTGAAAGATTTATTTAAAAGCAGTTGAAAGCTTTATATGAAAATAGTTGAAGATATTATTGAAAATAGTTGAAGGTTTGAATTGAAAATAAAATTGAAGTTTGAAATGAAAACAGTTGAAAAATTTTGAAAACAAAAGAATTGAAATTCATGAGTTTATACCTCAGAAGAAGGGCCCAAAGGTCTAAGAGCAATTTCACAGGGTATAATGCTTCTCTTAGTATCAGAGTTTTGTTTTGAAAAATAGGTGAAAATAGAATAAGAGAAGGCTTTAGGACTTATACCTCATAAGAGGGGCCTAAAATGGTCTAGGAGCAGTTTCATCGGGAATAATGCCCCTCCTATAGTGTCAAACCCCAATTTTTGACCTAAGATACCACCTCATATCATAGCATATGCATCATTTGCATCTCTAACAAATTGTATAGCCTGTGTTTGTTACTTGTGACTCAGCAGGATTTAAACAAGAAATCACTCATCGGTACAAGCAACAATCAATTAGGGTTTTGTTCCCCCTTCATTTCAAATGAATCATCTTCATCAACAATCAACATTTGGTCCCCAGAGATTCATTTCAACAAGCTCAAAGGCACTGAATCAACCAAATTAGGGTTTTGACTGAAGATAGCACACCCCTGACTTTTGATCAGGATTTGACCTAGTGACTTGGGAAATGACCTCAAGACCCCAAGTGCATCATTTTGACTTAATCCATTGGCTCAGAACATCTCCTACACAAGGATTGATCAACAGTGAAATTTCAAATCATCAGATTAGGGTTTTGAACTATCAGGGACTGAAATCAGGGATCACATTTGGGAAACCCTAAAAATCCCCAGGAAGTCAATCAAAGGTTTCAATCATCTTCAAATAATCCCTATGACAATATACAATGGAAATTGTATCTCAATTCAAGACCTACAGTCATCAATTTCATCTGGTCGACAATTAGGGTTTTTGACCTAATTCATCTGAACAACTGACTTTTTAATCAGGACATGGTGTCATAACTCAAACTATGACTCA
Source organism: Vicia villosa (assembly GCF_029867415.1). Taxonomy (NCBI): domain Eukaryota; kingdom Viridiplantae; phylum Streptophyta; class Magnoliopsida; order Fabales; family Fabaceae; genus Vicia; species Vicia villosa. The sequence goes on from NW_026705752.1 coordinate 366,655, forward strand.
AGGTCCTCCAATAACTAAATATGATCCATTCATACCATTCATTTGGTGAGGATAGCTTGGTTCATTTAAAATCTCCAGAAACGCGATTCGTCTGAAAAAGTTAATTGTACAAGATCACCATTGACTTTTGGGGAATTTTGGTCAACCTTGACTTTTGAAGTTTTGAATCATCAATATATGATATATGAAGTCATTTGATCAAGAAAAATCAAGAAAATCAATCAAGAATCAAAAAGTCAAAGTTTGACTTTCATACTTAGAAAATTTTCTAAGTGTTTTTCAATGATTTTTTCCAAACTTTGGAAGGGAATTTCTCAAAATTTCACCTACAAACTGAAAAAAACTTCCAACATGAAAGTTGTAGATTTTGATCCAATGAACAACTTTGTCACATATAATTTTTTTTCAAATGATCAACCATTTAAGAGATATGGAGCTTCAAAGTTGGTATCTTTTGAAAATTTCACTTAAAAACTCATTTTCTTCAAAGTTCATGGATCTTTTTCACCCATTTCCTTAAAGGTCTTGAAGAAACTTTCAACTAGGGTTTTGAAGTATGTAACATGAGCTTTCCAAAATGTCCAAGAGCATGAAAAAATATGGAGTGTAGCTATGGCTTTGAATTTCTCCATTAGTGATCATTTTCACTTGAAATTTCAAGTCATTTTGCCAAAATTTTGAACCATATGGTCTATGATCCAAGTAATGATGCATAGATGCAATAATTGGAAGATATTTTCTGATTTGAGACAGATGGGAAAGAGATAAGAAGCATAGCCAATTTTAACCATGGTTTAGTCACTTTAACCATATGCATTTAATGGTAAGATTCCTTTCTATCTCTTAAGTGCCAAATCAACATTCTTGGATCAACTTGCAAGGGCTTGTATTCAGAATCCATGGCCTATAAATAGATGTGCAAATCACTCTTCAAATCACACCAAAACCTCACAATTATAGGTGTTCTCTCTTCTTTCTTGAATTGCAAGTTTCATAGTTTTCAAAGAGGTAGAAAACTCAACCTCCAAATCCTTGAAGTTATGGCCAAAGTGATGGTTCTAACATCTCATAAACATCATTTGGGATGTGTTTGATCCACTCACACACCCCAAAACACCTCAAATCTCATAATCACTACCTCACTTCCATATGAACACATATTGAGCCTTATCATGCCAAATTTCACTCAGGCTCATTTCTTTCCAAACTAACACTTCAAACACCATCCATATACTTCATATGAACTATCCCAACACTCATCATCAACCAAAAACCTCAGAATCATCAAGCTCGATTCACACTTGGCCCTACTGCAGATCGGGTTTCATGGAATGATCCAGATGAATTCAATCCATGCCAAGCATTCAAACACCTTCCCTAAGGTCCATTGAAGCTATCCAGATCATCAAACAGCTTCTGTAACACCTCTACTGAAGAATTCGATTTCCAGTTTTGCCATTTTTGAGGTAAGTACACTTGAACTTCAAACTCTATTCTCCATGCATCATAAATGAAATATGAACATACCATCTTGTTTCTGCACACATGAGGATCATTAACCCTCAATCAATTGCATCATATCATGATCATACACGATTTCACAATGATTTGTCATATTAGGGTTCTTCGTGTTCATCAGATAATTAATGATCTTAGAGTGAAAATAAATGAAATTAAATGGTACCATCATGTTCCTTGTTAAAATTCGAATAAGTTAGACTATCCACTTGATCAAAACAATCCAGTTTCAAGAATTTTCAAAATCAAATGGGGATGGTGTTCTTGGCGCCATTTTCTGTTCAGAAATTTCAAATATTAGTTTTCAAATATAATTAAATGAGTGTGTGTCATTAACAAGCTGCGCGCGCAGCTCAGTTGGTTGTTGTTTTGAGTGGTGAACCTTAGGGCATGGGTTCAAACCCTGGCAGGGCCAAAACCATTTTTTTTAACACTTTTTTCCTTCATTTTCTTAACAACTTCATTCAATTAATTGACCAATCAAATTAACTCACTTTTTATTCATTTTTTACACACTTCTCATTTAATATATATATTTTATGAATACCAAAAAAAATCACCAAAAAATATTTATTTAATACATTTTTAAATAGGTTTAAAATGACATGTTTTTAAGTGTTTTTTAATACTTTAAATATTGTTTTTCATTTGATTTTTCAAACCTAATCACTTGTAAATATTTTTGTGATCAAACCCTAATTTTTTAGGTCTTAATTAAGCTTTAAAATTTTTTTTTTAACTTAATTAAGTTGGCTTTTGTCAAAATTCAAACCGTTTTAAACAAGCGATCACGATTCTTTTCAAAACGATAAACCATTTCTTTTTGATTTTTCTTTTCAAAAGAAACTATTGATTAAATCTCTTTGATTGATCAATTGATTTTCAAAACGATGTGGGGCCTCTCGAATATTAGAGAGTGTAAGTCCCATTTCTTTTCTTTTTGTACAGTTTTTTTTAAAACAATAAACTTCTTCAAAACAAAACCTTTTCAAACAGTTTTCAAATCATTTTCAAAACAACAAAACTTCAAAAAAAACAATCAACCATGTTTTATAAAATAAAACATGGGCCTCCACTTAGGTATAAGTCCCATTCCAGTACATGAAATTAGGTATTTCATTGTACGCCTTTTTGTACATACCTCGATCAGTTTATTTTTTTTAACCTCGAATAACAAATCAAAAATGAAGGTTTTCTTTAAATCTTCCCAAAAATACCATGGGCCTCCATGTAGGTATAAGTCCCAAGCCCTTTTGTAAATACCTGTTTACATAGCTTTGAAGAAACTCAAGTGGGCTTCTCCCCGAGTATAAGTCCCGAGCCCCGTGTATACAAATGGATCGTGCTTACAGGTATATTTCCTTCATAAACTCCATTATATACACACACTTTGTCATATATATGTGCTTGTTCATAATTGTTCATGTACTTGCTCATATTTGTTTGTACTTGTTCATACTTGTGTTTGTGTTATATACTTGTTCAACTTAGTACAACACTAGGTTCCCCATAGCCTCCTATTGGGCTTCGTGCAAAGAATCTCCCTAGTTTAGGTTAGGACATAGAGTATGGTTTCCCGGTGAAATCTCTCTAAGAGCTCAAACCAACTATACCATGCCTCCCCTTGGGCTTCGTACAAACGACTTGTCCCTCCCATAGCCTCCTCTTGGGCTTACAATGCAAGGACCCTCGATTGTCCCTCCCATAGCCTCCTCTTGGGCTTACAATGCAAGGACCCTCGGATAGCCTCCTCTTGGGCTTCGTACAAGGACCCACGGGCTTCTTATAAGCATCCCCAATATCCAAATCAAATACCCTAGGAGATTAGACATTTAACATCTCTATGATAGGAGTATCTCATCTATATCATATCAATCAATCAATCAATCAATCAATCAAACCTTTTTGCCACAAGGCTGGCTAATCAATCAAACTTTTTTTGCCACCATACTGGCTAATTAATCAAAGTTTTTGTCACAAGGCTGACTTCATTGAAACTTTTGCCACGAGGCTGGCTAATTAATCAAAACCTTTTGTCACAAGGCTGACTTCATTGAAAGTTTTTGCCACAAGGCTGGCTAAAAAAACATCTTTATCATTCTAAGCACCATAAGTGGCATGGCCCAGGGCTTATAATGAAAAGATTTTCAAACAAAAAACAAACAGATGTATGTGATGATATAGATTAGATACATCGAACATTTAGATGACATTTGTCTCTTTTCCTTTGCTTCCACTAGCATAAGTGGGAACTACGATTGCTCTGACTTTCTCAACATCCCTTTGAGAATACGTAGGCACAAGGTCGTATCCTTGGCGAGCAAAACTTCTCCCTCAAACCATTCAAACCTTAGCACCCGTAGACCCGAGCTACAGATGCTCTGATTCCCTCTAAGGGATATGTATGCAGAGGATCGCGATGATCTTTGCGAGCATAATCAAACAAACACCTTAGGTCCCACCTATTTCACAAGAACCTCTCAATAACATGGAATGAAAAACATAGAAAAGAAACCTATAGAGTACTATAGATACGTTGGGTGTTAATATCTTCCCTTCGTATAACCAACCCTCTTACCCAAAGATCTCTCCCCCACTTTTTAAGGTTATTGCAGCTTTTTTCCTTTTCCTACTTTGGAAACAATAAAAAGTTTGGTCGGAACAAAAGAAAAATCATTTTTTGAGCACTCGAGCCCAAAGAAGGCATCAGGTGTCTCATCCCGAAAAAGGATACGATTTTTCCCCGCGACAGAAAAATGGCAACTTCACTGGGGACCATCTTTTTTATTGTTTCCAAAGGAAGGGTTAATTCTATTTTCTATATTTTTCATTTCATTTTTGTTACATGTGTGGTTCTGGTTCTGTTACTTGTGTGGTTCTGTTACAAGTGATACATTATGGACAAATCCTAACCCGGATTAAGTACACATAAGAATTAGGTGGAGGGTATAGTCATGTACAGGCGTACGCGAGAATCCTTCCGCTCAGTGGAGGTTCCTTGTTGGTAATATATGTTTAGCATGTTTCGTAGCGAAGACATTATTACTTTCATTGAACTGTAGAAGCTGAGTTGGCCGTAGAACCCCAACCCATCCTGGCCTTATTAGGTTGTGGTGCAGAAACTATTCAGGTGAAGACTTGGATTAGTTGTCATGCGGAGAACCACACTCAGACGAGTTTTTCTTGAGAATATTGCTGGCTCACAAGTTTAATTGTGCAAGCCGGTAATATCCGAAAGAAAAATGTAGACTCTGACGTATCAGTAGAACATGTTGTGCAGGTGATTAACTAGAACTATCCCATTTTTGGTTCTCTGACCTCATGCTCGTGACACTGGACCTTTGAACCTATGTGTACCATGTTTGTTACCATGTTTGTAGTACCATGTTTGCGTTACCATCTTTGCGCTACCATGTTTACTTTACCTTGTTTGAATATGTGGCATCCATGCATCCATGCATTCATACATTCATTAAAAAGGCCATCTTTTTTCCATAAAAACATGATTTTTCCAAAAAAAAATTTAGAGAATTTTCCTTGCAAACATTATAGGATAAAGTTATGGAAGGGGTAAAAAGGTATACCAAAAAGTACGGTTTCAAAGCGCCTGATGTGGAAAAACTGAGAGAGTTGGCATCTTTTGTACAAGATCCTCCCGATTTTAGGAAAAGTTATGGAAAACTTTTGCCTATCTTGAACACTCATGTTGATGAAGGACTTCTCAAAACTCTGGTTCAGTTCTATGATCCCGTCTACCGATGTTTTACCTTTCCAGACTACCAGTTGGTACCGACCTTGGAAGAATATGCCAATCTTTTGGGTATTCCTGTGTCTGACAAAATACCCTTCAATGGTTTGGAATCCATTCCTAAGTCACACGTCATTGCAGCAAGTATCCACTTGAAGAAGTCTGAAGTAGAGAGTAATTGGACTACCAAAGGAAACCTCCCGTGTTTAACTTCACACTTCTTAATAAAGAAAGCCTTTGATTTCATCGAAACTGGTAGCATGATAGCTTTTGAAGCTATACTAGCCTTGCTCATCTATGGGTTAGTTCTGTTTCCCAACGTCGACAACTTTGTCGATATCAACGCCATAAAAATCTTTTTGAATAGAAATCCTGTTCCGACTTTGCTTGGTGACATGTATTTCTCTGTCCATCATAGGAATCGCCAAGGCGGTGGAATCATTGTATGTTGTTCACCTCTGTTGTTCAAATGGATTGTTTCACACTTACCTGAGTCTCCTATCTTCACGGAAAACCGAGAAGGCTTGCGTTGGCCTCGAAGACTTATGTCTCTTACTAATCATGATATTCATTGGTATACCTTGGCTCGCTGTGGTACAGAAACCATTGACAGTTGCGGAGAATTCGCCAACGTACCCCTCATTGGTACACAAGGAGGAATTAACTACAATCCGGTCCTAGCCCGACGACAACTCGGGTATGCAAATTCAACTAAACCCATTGGTCCCTCAGTGGAAGGCTACTTCTACCGAGAAGGGGATAATCCTCAAAGGTTGAAAGCAAGAATGGTGAGAGCTTGGTACGACGTCCGATGGAAAGAAAAAGGTGAGGCAAGAAATTGCATTGCCATGGACGCCTACACCTACTGGGTAAAGAAAAGAGCAAAAGAGTTCCAAATGCCTTATGCTTATGAAAAACCCATGTTTCCTGCATTGTCTCAACGACCCAACATTCCCACTATGGAGGAATACCAAGACACTTTGGCTAAGATGAGGGTAGAAAAAGACGCTTGGGAAGAAAAGTTTCGTAGAACTGATGTGGAAAATAGAAAGTTGAAGAAAAGAGTGAAAGATCACGAAGAAACTCTCTATTATCAAGATGGATGGCTCATGAGCAAAGATGAGAGGATTCGTCAGAAAGACGCTGCAATCAAGAGGTACATCAAAGAAAGCAAGAAGAATCTTGAAGGCTCAACAAGCAACGCTCCGACTCCTGATGATTGGAAGAATGTTGTTGACAAACTAAGGACCGAAAAGGCCGAATTGAAAGCTCACTATGGGAAAGAAATCCTGAAGCTCAAGCTGCACAACGCATTTGGATCTTCGTCTGATGAAGATGCTTAGGATTGTTTAGCTTTTTTTTATTTATCATTTGCTTTTGTAAGGAGCTACGCTCCAATGTTGTAACATTTCCCATTTATTCAATAAAAGAATAGTTTGTGTTCAAATGTTTGCAAGGAAATAATCTTTAAAATATTTGGAAAAATCATAAATTTCTTTTTGCATACATCATTCTGCATATCGAGTCCGTTGTATAGAGTCTCATCTTTTGGATCTTTCTCCAATAGATCGTCAAGCTGTCGCGTCTCAAAGTTTCTTGACCGCGCTCGCAATCAGATCACAGATACAATACTCGTTCAAGCAGAAGAAGAGTAATGCAACACTCTGAACAAGAGAATATTGAGCTTCGTGGTACAGTGACCACCCTTCAGGAAAAGTTAGAAAGTCTCACGACGCTGGTTGACTCCTTAATGGCCGCACAGAATCAGCCGCCGCCACCAAACAGTCAAGCAACAGTAACATCTGAAGTCACTACTCCAGTTTCTACAGTTGCATTCAGCATTCCATCTTTCTCTATGCCAGAAGGTTGGGGCACGCCTTTCAGCTTTGGTGCAGGTTTTCGCCATAATTTCTCTGGGGTCCAAACAACCACAACTGAAGCGCCTGCTACACAAGGTTCGGCGTTTATTCCACATTCAGGGGTAACTTTTTCCCAAATCACTATGGCACTTTCTCAACCCACTATGACGGTTCCGACCCCTACGGTTCACACTGTTCCTTATGATGGCAATGAGATTTATCATGATCAAGATGATAGCACAAATCAGCGTAATCTTGTGGGAGATCTCCAAGAGCAGTTTAACAAGATGCAGCTGGAAGTTAAAGCTATTTGTGGAAAAGATTTGTTTGGAAAGAATGCCCAGGAACTATGTTTGGTTCCCAGTGTACAAATACCTGCTAAATTCAAGGTCCCTGACTTTGAGAAGTACAAAGGTAGTTATTTTCCACAAAGCCATCTTGTGATGTATGCTAGAAAGATGTCTACTTATGCAGATAATCATCAGTTGCTTATCCATTACTTTCAAGACAGTTTGACTGGTGCCGCACTGAAGTGGTACACAGGCTTGGATAGCACTAATATTCGAACATTCAATGACCTAGGTGAGGCCTTTGTCCGACAATACAAGTATAACTCGGATATGGCTCCAGACAGAGATCAGCTTCGATCCATGGCTCAGAAAGACCATGAAGCTTTCAAAGAGTATGCCCAACGATGGAGAGAAACTGCTGCTCAGATTAATCCACCGTTAAAAGAGAAGGAGATGACAAAGATCTTCTTGAATACTCTCAGTCCGTTTTATTATGAACGCATGATTGCTAGTGCTCCAAGTGATTTCACCGAAATGGTAAACATGGGGATGCGTCTAGAAGAAGGGGTCCGAACCAGACGTCTAACTAAAGAAGGTGGATCTTCAAGCGGAACCAAAAAGTTCGGAAGTGGTTTCCCAAAGAAGAAGGAACAAAGTGTTGACATGGTATCCCAAGGGAGGCCAAGAGGAAATGTCAATCGTCAACGACAGGTAGCTGCTATTGCACCAGCCGTTAATACAGCACTGAATCCGGGATTTACCCCGCAGTTTCAACAACAACAGGCTCAACAGTTTAACAATAATCAGAATCGTGTACAAAGAGCTCCACAGTTTGATCTGATTCCAATGACCTACACAGAAGTGTACCCTGCTTTGATTGAAAGAGGTCTTGTTCAAACTAAAGCACCACCACCCGTACCTGAGAAACTACCATGGTGGTACAAAGCTGAGGTCTCATGCCCTTATCATCAAGGAGCACCTGGCCATGATCTTGAGCATTGCATAGCTTTGAAATATGAAGTTCAGAGGTTAGTTAGATCTAATCTCCTCTCTTTCAGAAATTTGAATCCAAATGTGCAAGCCAATCCACTGCCCAATCATGGAGGGCATGTTGTAAACATGGTGTATGGATGTCCTGGTCCATACCGAGTCTATAATATCAATTTCTCAAGAGCAGATTTGGTACAAATGCACGCTACTCTCTGTCGAGGGCAGAATTTTCGCCAGCATCACTACGGTTCCTGTAGCATATGTTGTGTAGATCCCCACGGATGTTCGATTGTGAGAAGAGATCTCCAAGTTCTGTTGGATAATGGTACTATTCAGATCTACAGAAATAGGAATGAAGATGAAGTTAACATGATAGGATGTTATCCGCATGAGCTTTTAGTCTCAGATATCAACTCGAAAATGCCTAAAGTTAACGTCATCGTTCCTCATTTCAACATGCCTGAGCGCATAGAAGTTACTTACAACAAACCAAGGGTTCCTGTTGCTCCTTTGATCATTTGTCTACCTGGACCTGTTCCTTATGACTCTGACAAGGCAGTTCCATACAACTACAATGCAACAATGATAAAGAATGGACAAGAAGTTCCTTTACCTACTCTTTCATCTGTCGTGAATATCGCCGATGTGAGTCGAGTAACAAGAAGTGGACGTGTGTATACTCCACTACCTCCGAAGCAGCCTGTTGCTCCTGCTACCGGACAAAATCCTATCAATACACCAGTGGGAAATCCCGAGGAAACTCCTGTCAGTAATACAAACACTGATGTTGGTCAATCCAGTGGAACCAATGTCAATCCTGACTTTGACGAAATTTTGAAGCTTATTAAAAGAAGTGAATACAAGATTGTGGATCAGCTTATGCAGACTCCTTCAAAAATCTCAATACTTTCATTGCTGTTGAATTCAGAAGCCCACAGGGAAGCCCCGATGAGAGTTTTGGATCAGGCTTTTGTAGATCATGATGTGACTGTTGACCATTTTGATGGGATAATAGCCAACATAACAGCTTGCAACAATTTAAGCTTCTGTGATGAAGAACTCCCCGAGGAGGGTAAAAATCACAATCTTGCTTTGCACATTTCTATGAATTGTCAGTCAGATTCTTTGTCTAATGTATTGGTGGACACCGGATCTTCCTTGAATGTGATGCCAAAGACGAATCCTGCTCGCTTGTCTTACCAAGGAATGCCTATGAAGTTCAGTGGTGTAGTTGTCAAAGCATTTGATGGATCGCAAAAATCTGTTATCGGCGAAGTCAACCTTCCCATGACAATTGGTCCACATACATTTCAAATCACCTTCCAGGTCATGGACATTCAAGCTGCTTATAGCTGTCTGTTAGGACGACCATGGATCCATGAAGCAGGGGCAGTAACTTCTACGCTCCATCAAAAGTTAAAATTTGTAACAAATGGAAAATTGGTAACGATAAGTGGAGAACAAGCCTTGATGGTGAGTCATTTATCCAATTTCTCTTTCATAAGTGCCGATAATGAGGAAGGAACGCAGTTCCAAGGTCTCTCTTTAGAAGACGAATCTTCCAAGAAGAAAGCATCAATCTCTTCTTACAAAGAGGCGGTAAAAGTAGTGAAAGATGGAACTACCACTGGCTGGGGGCAAGTTGTGATCCCGACCAAGAATGAAACTAGAGCAGGTCTCGGATGTTCACCAACATTCTCAAACTGCACCAAGAAGGATGAAACCCTTCGTCCGATCAAAGAAACATTCATTAGTGGAGGATTCCTTAACCCGATTCCTCAAGAGGTTAATGTCCTTATTGAAGAATGCATCGAAGAAGGTCTCTCCGATACTGAAGAAGAATGGAAATGTTATCTCAATGACTCGGGATACATATCTCAGGAAGAACCATATCCTCCTTCAGAGAAAACAAGTGCTAAAGAAATTCCGCCTATTCCTGCAGAGGTTTGGGACACCTTGGGACAACCAAGTGGAAAATATGATTATATGGTGAAATATACTGCACCTGAAAGTTCAAAGATTGTGATTGAAGATATCCAACCAACTGGATGGGGAGATTCCTTTGAATATAGTAGTCAACCAGAAGAGGCTTATCAGCCCTGTCAATTTTCTCAGCAGCCTGAAATTACTGACTTCAATGCATCTGCCAAGATTTATAATCCCGAAGATGGTTATTATCACGTAAATGCCATTTTTGAAGATGAAGGGGAAGATGGCCCCGCAGTTGACTCAGAAAGTGTCTCTGACAATGAGTCTCTTCATCCTGAAGACTGGGAATTACATCCTGAAAATTCTGAAGATTGTGATTCGTCTTATGCTCTTCAAGAAGTAGAAGAAGACCGTTTCAACTCTACAAAGAACAAGGGTGACAAACCAGGACCTTCAAATCCTGCTCGACCAGCGGTCAATGTCAATACTGAAGATAATTCTGAGGAGAATTTTCCTGAATACATAATACACAGAGGAGTTCGTTGCTACTGGAAAGCTGTCGACGTTCCGAATGTTGTTCGCCGCTCAAAGTAATCACCTCGCTGTTATTTTGACCTCCTTCCTTGCCCAAAGCAGAGAGATGTTTTATAGGGCTTTGCTTTTAAATGTTCCGCCCAAATAACTTTGTGTATAGGGCTTTGTTTTAAAAGTTTCCCTCTTTGTCCTGCCCAAGACAAATGAGTTTGTGTTTAGGGCTTTGTTTCAAAAATGAATCATAAATAAAGTGTCATTTTGAATTCCCTACATTATATGTTTTATGTTTGCTTTTTCTGGAAATGGTAATCCTAAAAAACCCAAAAAAAAAAACTTTTTCAAAAAAAATCTGCATACACTCTTGCATTCATAAATTTTCTGAAATAAATATAAATCACATGTGCAGATTTACTATTGATAAACCCATTGAATGCAATAACCCTATGCCCTCTCCCAACTTTGAGTTTCCTGTGTTCGAAGCCGAAGAAGAGGAAGAAGAGGAGATCCCGGACGAGATCTCTCGATTACTTAAGCACGAGGAAAGAGCCATTCTGCCTCACAAAGAGCCTTTAGAAAAGATCAATTTGGGTTCTGAAGTAGACAAAAAAGAAGTGACCATTGGATCGCTGCTTGATGCTGATATCAAGAGTAAGTTGACAGACCTTCTCAAAGAATATGTTGACGTGTTTGCCTGGTCCTACCAAGACATGCCTGGGTTGGATACCAATATTGTTCAGCATTACTTACCATTGAAGCCAGAATGTCCGCCGGTTAAGCAGAAATTGCGAAGGACTCACCCTGATATGGCTAACAAGATCAAAGTGGAAGTTCAAAAGCAACTCGACGCAGGTTTTCTTGTCACCTCAGAATATCCTCAATGGTTGGCCAACATAGTGCCAGTTCCGAAGAAAGATGGAAAAGTCAGAATGTGTGTTGACTACCGTGACTTGAACAAGGCCAGTCCAAAAGATGACTTTCCATTACCGCATATCGACATGCTGGTTGATAACACCGCTAAGTTCAACGTCTTTTCTTTCATGGACGGGTTCTCCGGTTATAATCAGATCAAGATGGCTCCCGAAGACATGGAGAAGACATCTTTCGTCACCCCATGGGGTACCTTTTGCTACAAAGTGATGCCATTTGGATTAAGGAATGCAGGCGCAACTTACCAAAGGGCAATGACTACTCTCTTTCATGACATGATGCATAAAGAAATTGAAGTTTATGTGGACGACATGATAGCCAAGTCCAGCACAGAAGAAGAACATATTGAATACCTTTTGAAGTTGTTTCAACGATTAAGGAAATATCAGCTTCGCTTAAATCCTAACAAATGTACTTTTGGGGTTAGATCTGGAAAACTCTTGGGTTTCATTGTCAGCCAAAGAGGTATCGAAGTAGATCCCGACAAAGTCAGAGCTTTTCAAGAGATGCCTGCACCAAAAACTGAAAAGCAAGTAAGAGGATTTCTCGGACGATTGAACTATATCTCCAAATTCATCTCTCAAATGACTGCTACTTGTGGGCCAATTTTCAAGTTTCTCCGCAAAGATCAAGGGGTTGTATGGACTGAAGATTGCCAGAAAGCGTTCGCTAGTATCAAGGAATACCTGTTAGAACCACCAATATTGATTCCTCCAGTTGAAGGAAGACCACTAATCATGTACCTTATTGTGTTAGAAGAATCCATGGGTTGTATGCTTGGACAGCAAGATGAAACCGGTAAGAAGGAGCATGCCATCTATTACCTGAGTAAGAAATTCACAGATTGTGAGTCTCGTTACTCCATACTCGAAAAAACGTGTTGTGCTTTGGCTTGGGCTTCAAAACGTCTCCGCCAATACATGATCAACAATACTACTTGGTTAATCTCCAAAATGGATCCGATCAAGTATGTCTTTGAAAAGCCTGCCTTAACAGGAAGGATTGCCCGATGGCAAATGCTGTTATCTGAGTATGACATCGAGTACCGTGCCCAAAAAGCGGTCAAAGGAAGCATTCTCGCCGATCACTTGGCGCATCAACCAATTAATGAATATCAATCTCTCAAGTTTGACTTTCCTGATGAAGATGTCATGTACTTGAAGATGAAAGACTGTGACGAACCATTACCTGAAGAAGGTCCTGATCCTGGATCAAGATGGGGCCTAATTTTTGATGGAGCAGTAAACGCTTTTGGCAATGGAATTAGGGCAATCATCATCACTCCCAAGGGTACTCATATCCCATTCTCCGCCAGATTACTATTTGATTGCACCAACAACATCGCAGAATATGAAGCTTGTATCATGGGTCTCGAAGAAGCCATTGACTTAAGGATCAAGATCCTAGACATATATGGAGATTCAGCCCTTGTGATCAACCAAATCAAAGACAAGTGGGAAACTTACCACCCTGGCTTGATTCCTTACAGAGATTATGCAAGACGTCTGTTGACTTTCTTCAACAAGGTTGAATTGCATCATATACCTCGAGATCAGAATCGAATGGCAGACGCCTTGGCTACTCTATCTTCCATGTTCAAAGTCAATCATTGGAACGATATGCCTACAGTCAGAGTTACGCGCCTTGAAAGGCCCACCTATGTATTTGCAACCGAAGCAGTCGTCGATGATAAACCGTGGTTCCACGACATCAAACGCTTCCTTCAAGCTCAAGAGTACCCACTTGGGGCATCAAACAAAGATAAGAAAACCCTAAGGAGGCTTTCTGGCAGTTTCTTCCTGAACGGAGATGTGCTATACAAAAGAAACTTCGACATGGTTTTGCTCAGATGCGTGGATAGACACGAAGCAGACATGTTGATGCATGAAGTGCATGAAGGGTCCTTTGGAACTCATTCAAATGGGCATGCAATGTCCAAAAAGATCTTAAGAGCAGGATACTATTGGTTGACAATGGAATCAGACTGTTACAAACACGTGAAGAGATGTCACAAGTGCCAGATCTACGCAGATAAGATCCATGTGCCACCGACTCTACTCAACGTTCTATCATCTCCGTGGCCTTTTTCCATGTGGGGTATCGACATGATTGGAATGATCGAACCGAAAGCTTCAAACGGTCATCGTTTCATCTTGGTAGCAATTGATTACTTCACCAAATGGGTCGAAGCAGCATCTTACGCCAATGTTACAAGACAAGTGGTTGTGAGGTTTATCAAGAATAACATCATTTGCCGATATGGTGTTCCCAGCAAGATCATTACTGATAATGGTTCAAACTTGAATAACAAAATGATGAAAGAATTATGTGAGGAATTCAAGATTGAGCATCATAACTCTTCTCCTTACAGACCAAAAATGAACGGCGCCGTTGAAGCTGCCAACAAGAACATTAAGAAGATCGTCCAGAAAATGGTCGTCACTTACAAAGACTGGCACGAAATGTTGCCATTTGCTTTACATGGGTATCGTACTTCAGTGCGTACTTCAACGGGGGCAACTCCCTTTTCTCTAGTATACGGCATGGAAGCTGTGCTCCCCGTAGAAGTTGAAATCCCATCAATGAGAGTCCTCATGGAGACTAAGTTATCAGAGGATGAATGGTGCCAAAGCAGATACGATCAGTTGAACTTAATCGAAGAAAAACGTATGACTGCTCTATGCCATGGACAGTTATACCAAGCAAGGATGAAACAAGCCTTCAACAAAAAGGTTCGACCTCGTGAATTTTGAGAAGGTGACCTCGTGCTTAAAAAGATCTTGTCTTTTCAACCAGATTCTATGGGCAAATGGTCTCCTAATTACGAAGGCCCGTATGTTGTCAAAAGAACATTTTCTGGCGGCGCCATGACTCTTGCAACCATGGATGGTGATGAACTCCCACATCCTGTGAATGCTGATGCAGTCAAGAAATACTTTGTCTAAAAAAGAACAAAAGAACAGCTCGGTAAGTCGAAAACCCGCAAAGGGCGACTTAGGCAAAAATGAGCGTCTCGGTGGACTGAAAACCCGAAAGGGCGGTCCAGGCAAAAATTAGAGACAATAAACAGAAAAAAAATTCATCCTGGTAGATTGAAAACCTGAAAGGGCAATCTAGGCAAAAATTAGGGATTTATGACAAAGTAACTGCATCAGTCCATACTTCGTCACCTGAGGAGTCTTTTTCATCAAAGGATCTTCAATCAAATCATCGCCAATCTGAAGCGACAAGCACAGCTGGAACTCAAAGTTGTTAGGGGGAATAGTGGTTATTGCTTTCAATGTAGCCTTTTCCTCATAATTACCATTTCCAACTTTTGTAAATACTCTATGGAATCACGCCTTTAGCTGATTACCATCCTATTAAATAAATTTGAGCCTTGTGCCCATTTGTTTGCAATTCTAATTTCTTTTAGCTTGCAAAATGACGCTTTAATTGTGTTATTCACTTTTGAAAGAAAAAAAAAAGAAAAAGAAGTTTTAAATGAATTTACTTTTCTTTTTCAAAATAAAAGCGAAACTTTCCTTTGAGTTGTGAACAACAGAAGGAACATCAACAACTATCTCCATAGGATGAATCAAAGATTATGATAGAAGAAGCTCTTCTATCCCCAGTAAAGAAGGTCTTTTATCCCTAGTGACGAAGATTTTCCATCTCCAGTGAAGAAGTTCTTCCATCTCAGTAAGAAAGATGCTTGTCTTCCCCAGAGAAGTTGAAAGCATGCAACACCATTCATCACCTGTGTTATCTACACCGTGTTGAAGAACATTTGCCAAGTATCTGGTTGTATTGCGACGTCGGTCCCTCTCCAGTATACTTCTTTGTCTGTCAGTATTGTTAGCATGCATGCGACATTCATGACATTCATCATTCATACATATTTGCATCATTTATGCATCATTGCATTTTTCAAATGTCTGCCTAAAATCACTTGTTCAGGATATATCTATCCCAAAAAAAAAAAAAAAAAGAAACAGGTACGGGCGTGTCATCTCTCCAGTAGGTTGTCACCCATAAGCAGAAAGAACATCTTCTTTCTCCAGTTCCCCACTGAGATCATTCCTCGTGGAAGAAGGTTGCTTTAGTTTTCTCCTCTCAAAACGAAGGAGAAAATCCCCAGTCGATTTCATTCCTCATTGGGTACAAAGTCTTGTTTGACTGTTTCTTTCCAATTCATTCATGGATAGAACCTTGTCTTTACTAGAGATTCAAATTCCGGTTCCCCAAATAGAGTCGTGAAAAACAGACAATAAGCAATAGCCTCATCATCCGAGCAGCTTATGTCTCTTTCAAAAGCTTTTTCCTCTTAAGGAAATCAATCATGAAGACCATGTGACAATCAGGGCCTTATTACTGTTCACAAGGCTGAATAACCAGTAATTTCCCTAGCAAAGTCTCCAGAATCATTTTATCACTTGGCTGATAATTGATCATGTCTTTAGAACCGCTATCACGAGGCTGGTAGTCGGTAAACTTTTGTTCTGGTTATATTATTTAACATGTCTATCACAATGCTGATAGTCGGTAATATTAACCGAACCTTTGAAATGTATTTACCTTGTCAAGTCTATCACAATGCTGATAGTCGGAAATACAGTTTCATATCTTTCACCTTCGCATTATTGAACAAGTCTATCCCCATGGTGATAGTCGATAATGACGATAGGTAAGCTTTTCTTACAAAGCTATCATTCCCCGGTGAAGCATACACTTACTTTCCCGATAAAACGGATTCTCTTCCTAAAACGGATTGAGGCATCCTTCCCAATCTCTTTTCCCCAGCGGAGTCAGTTCTTGATATCCCTCGATAAAAATGTCCTTGCATCATTCGCAATTTTGGTATCTTAGGTCCAAAATTCGCGTCTTCTGATATTTAAGTCTCTTCCACCCTATCAAAACGAAGATTTTCAATCTTCATATCTCAGGTTGAAGAAACTTAAATAGGGGCATCTGTCATACCCCGATTTTTGACCTAAGATACCACCTCATATCATAGCATATGCATCATTTGCATCTCTAGCAAATTGCATAGCCTGTGTTTGTTACTTGTGACTCAGCAGGATTTAAACAAGAAATCACTCATCGGTACAAGCAACAATCAATTAGGGTTTTGTTCCCCCTTCATTTCAAATGAATCATCTTCATCAACAATCAACATTTGGTCCCCAGAGATTCATTTCAACAAGCTCAAAGGCACTGAATCAACCAAATTAGGGTTTTGACTGAAGATAGCACACCCCTGACTTTTGCTCAGGATTTGACCTAATGACTTGGGAAATGACCTCAAGACCCCAAGTGCATCATTTTGACTTAATCCATTGGCTCAAAACATCTCCTACACAAGGATTGATCAACAGTGAAATTTCAAATCATCAGATTAGGGTTTTGAACTATCAGGGACTGAAATCAGGGATCACATTTGGGAAACCCTAAAAATCCCCAGGAAGTCAATCAAAGGTTTCAATCATCTTCAAATAATCCCTATGACAATATACAATGGAAATTGTATCTCAACTCAAGACCTACAGTCATCAATTTCATCTGGTCGACAACTAGGGTTTTTGACCTAATTCATCTGAACAACTGACTTTTTAATCAGGACATGGTGTCATAACTCAAACTATGACTCAAGGTCCTCCAATAACTCAATATAATCCAGTCATACCATTCATTTGGTGAGGATAGCTTGGTTCATTTAAAATCTCCAGAAACGCGATTCGTCTGAAAAAGTTAACTGTACAAGATCACCATTGACTTTTGGGGAATTTTGGTCAACCTTGACTTTTGAAGTTTTGAATCATCAATATATGATATATGAAGTCATTTGATCAAGAAAAATCAAGAAAATCAATCAAGAATCAAAAAGTCAAAGTTTGACTTTCATACTTAGAAAATTTTCTAAGTGTTTTTCAATGATTTTTTCCAAACTTTGGAAGGGAATTTCTCAAAATTTCACCTAAAAACTGAAAAAAACTTCCAACATGAAAGTTGTAGATTTTGATCCAATGAACAACTTTGTCACATATAATTTTTTTTCAAATGATCAACCATTTAAGAGATATGGAGCTTCAAAGTTGGTATCTTTTGAAAATTTCACTTAAAAACTCATTTTCTTCAAAGTTCATGGATCTTTTTCACCCATTTCCTTAAAGGTCTTGAAGAAACTTTCAACTAGGGTTTTGAAGTATGTAACATGAGCTTTCCAAAATGTCCAAGAGCATGAAAAAATATGGAGTGTAGCTATGGCTTTGAATTTCTCCATTAGTGATCATTTTCACTTGAAATTTCAAGTCATTTTGCCAAAATTTTGAACCATATGGTCTATGATCCAAGTAATGATGCATAGATGCAATAATTGGAAGATATTTTCTGATTTGAGACAGATGGGAAAGAGATAAGAAGCATAGCCAATTTTAACCATGGTTTAGTCACTTTAACCATATGCATTTAATGGTAAGATTCCTTTCTATCTCTTAAGTGCCAAATCACCATTCTTGGATCAACTTGCAAGGGCTTGTATTCAGAATCCATGGCCTATAAATAGAGGTGCAAATCACTCTTCAAATCACACCAAAACCTCACAATTATAGGTTTTCTCTCTTCTTTCTTGAATTGCAAGTTTCATAGTTTTCAAAGAGGTAGAAAACTCAACCTCCAAATCCTTGAAGTTATGGCCAAAGTGATGGTTCTAACATCTCATAAACATCATTTGGGATGTGTTTGATCCACTCACACACCCCAAAACACCTCAAATCTCAGAATCACTACCTCACTTCCATATGAACACATATTGAGCCTTATCATGCCAAATTTCACTCAGGCTCATTTCTGTCCAAACTAACACTTCAAACACCATCCATATACTTCATATGAACTATCCCAACACTCATCATCAACCAAAAACCTCAGAATCATCAAGCTCGATTCACACTTGGCCCTACTGCAGATTGGGTTTCATGGAATGATCCAGATGAATTCAATCCATGCCAAGCATTCAAACACCTTCCCTAAGGTCCATTGAAGCTATCCAGATCATCAAACAACTTCTGTAACACCTCTACTGAAGAATTCGATTTCCAGTTTTGCGATTTTTTAGGTAAGTACACTTGAACTTCAAACTCTATTCTCCATGCATCATAAATGAAATATGAACATACCATCTTGTTTCTGCACACATGAGGATCATTAACCCTCAATCAATTGCATCATATCATGATCATACACGATTTCACAATGATTTGTCATATTAGGGTTCTTCGTGTTCATCAGAGAATTAATGATCTTAGAGTGAAAATAAATGAAATTAAATGGTACCATCATGTTCCTTGTTAAAATTCGAGTAAGTTAGACTATCCACTTGATCAAAACAATCCAGTTTCAAGAATTTTCAAAATCAAATGGGGATGGTGTTCTTGGCGCCATTTTCTATTCAGAAATTTCAAATATTAGTTTTCAAATATAATTAAATGAGTGTGTGTCATTAACAAGTTGCGCGCGCAGCTCAGTTGGTTGTTGTTTTGAGTGGTGAACCTTAGGGCGTGGGTTCAAACCCTGGTAGGGCCAAAACCATTTTTTTTAACACTTTTTTCCTTCATTTTCTTAACAACTTCATTCAATTAATTGACCAATCAAATTAACTCACTTTTTATTCATTTTTTACACACTTCTCATTTAATATATATATTTTATGAATACCAAAAAAAATCACCAAAAAATATTTATTTAATACATTTTTAAATAGGTTTAAAATGACATGTTTTTAAGTGTTTTTTAATACTTTAAATATTGTTTTTCATTTGATTTTTCAAACCTTATCACTTGTAAATATTTTTGTGATCAAACCCTAATTTTTTAGGTCTTAATTAAGCTTTAAAATTTGTTTTTTAACTTAATTAAGTTGGCTTTTGTCAAAATTCAAACCGTTTTAAACAAGCGATCACGATTCTTTTCAAAACGATAAACCATTTCTTTTTTATTTTTCTTTTCAAAAGAAACTATTGATTAAATCTCTTTGATTGATCAATTGATTTTCAAAACGATGTGGGGCCTCTCGAATATTAGAGAGTGTAAGTCCCATTTCTTTTCTTTTTGTACAGTT
Source organism: Vicia villosa (assembly GCF_029867415.1). Taxonomy (NCBI): domain Eukaryota; kingdom Viridiplantae; phylum Streptophyta; class Magnoliopsida; order Fabales; family Fabaceae; genus Vicia; species Vicia villosa. The sequence goes on from NW_026705752.1 coordinate 386,548, forward strand.
TTTTTTAAAACAATAAACTTCTTCAAAACAAAACCTTTTCAAACAGTTTTCAAATCATTTTCAAAACAACAAAACTTCAATAAAAACAATCAACCATGTTTTATAAAATAAAACATGGGCCTCCACTTAGGTATAAGTCCCATTCCAGTACATGAAATTAGGTATTTCATTGTACGCCTTTTTGTACATACCTCGATCAGTTTATTTTTTTAACCTCGAATAACAAATCAAAAATGAAGGTTTTCTTTAAATCTTCCCAAAAATACCATGGGCCTCCATGTAGGTATAAGTCCCAAGCCCTTTTGTAAATACCTGTTTACATAGCTTTGAATAAACTCAAGTGGGCTTCTCCCCGAGTATAAGTCCCGAGCCCCGTGTATACAAATGGATCATGCTTACAGGTATATTTCCTTCATAAACTCCATTATATACACACACTTTGTCATATATATGTGCTTGTTCATAATTGTTCATGTACTTGTTCATATTTGTTTGTACTTGTTCATACTTGTGTTTGTGTTATATACTTGTTCAACTTAGTACAACACTAGGTTCCCCATAGCCTCCTATTGGGCTTCGTGCAAAGAATCTCCCTAGTTTAGGTTAGGACATAAAGTATGGTTTCCCGGTGAAATCGCTCTAAGAGCTCAAACCAACTATACCATGCCTCCCCTTGGGCTTCGTACAAACGACTTGTCCCTCCCATAGCCTCCTCTTGGGCTTACAATGCAAGGACCCTCGATTGTCCCTCCCATAGCCTCCTCTTGGGCTTCGTACAAGGACCCACGGGCTTCTTATAAGCATCCCCAATATCCAAATCAAATACCCTAGGAGATTAGACATTTATCATCTCTATGATAGGAGTATCTCATCTATATCATCACAATCAATCAATCAATCAAACCTTTTTGCCACAAGGCTGGCTAATCAATCAAACTTTTTTTGCCACCATACAGGCTGATTAATCAAAGTTTTTGTCACAAGTATGACTTCATTGAAACTTTTGCCACGAGGCTGGCTGATTAATCAAAACTTTTTGTCACAAGGCTGACTTCATTGAAAGATTTTGCCACAAGGCTGGCTAAAAAAACATCTTTATCATTCTAAGCACCATAAGTGGCATGGCCCAGGGCTTATAATGAAAAGATTTTCAAACAAAAAACAAACAGATGTATGTGATGATATAGATTAGATACATCGAACATTTAGATGACATTTGTCTCTTTTCCTTTGCTTCCACTAGCATAAGTGGGAACTACGATTGCTTTGACTTTCTCAACATCCCTTTGAGAATACGTAGGCACAAGGTCGTATCCTTGGCGAGCAAAACTTCTCCCTCAAACCATTCAAACCTTAGCACCCGTAGACCCGAGCTACAGATGCTCTGATTCCCTCTAAGGGATATGTATGCAGAGGATCGCGATGATCTTTGCGAGCATAATCAAACAAACACCTTAGGTCCCACCTATTTCACAAGAACCTCTCAATAACATGGAATGAAAAACATAGAAAAGAAACCTATAGAGTACTATAGATACGTTGGGTGCTAATACCTTCCCTTCGTATAACCAACCCTCTTACCCAAAGATCTCTCCCCCACTTTTTAAGGTTATTGCAGCTTTTTTCCTTTTCCTACTTTGGAAACAATAAAAAGTTTGGTCGGAACAAAAGAAAAATCATTTTTTGAGCACTCGAGCCCAAAGAAGGCATCAGGTGTCCCATCCCGAAAAAGGATACGATTTTTCCCCGCGACATATAGCAACCTGCCCTAAAAATAAAAATTTAGAGTCGCCATCTATTCTACTAGGGCGAATAGGAAACCCTACGCAGTTAAGTGATCGCGGTAAGATTATTATAATCAGGTCGAGGGAAGGTGTTAGGCACCCTTAACTCTTTCCTAAGGTATGCATTTTAAGATTGAGTTTTATGGCTGAAATAAAGAAAGGTGACAGAAAGTAATAGGGTTAAAGGATAATTATATTGAACATGATTAGAGTTTGGAGGAGGGGGACTCGCCTTGTTGCCAAGTGTCTACGTACCTCCTTATGGAGGATCAGAGTCTACGTAGTTCGGGGAAGGGTTGTACGCCTTTAGGATTGGAATTTGATTTGATATGGTTTGAAGGATTTTTGAATGGCCTATCGTAGTTTTGAATAAGGATGAAAATCCGTAGTTTGATTTGAAGTGTTTGAATGTTTTAGATTTGGGCATACAACCCTTGTTTTAATATGTACTATTAACCGCAATGATCAATAGATTTGATCACCATAGTTAAAAGATTAGTAGTGTATTATTACCAATTTTAATTGATGGATTCAGTTATCACTAATAATAAATAAGAGTATTTTTTAGAAATTTTGATATTTAATTTGTATCATTATCCCTCGTAATCGATTGATTCGATTAAAAATAATAATGAATTAAAATGGAAAAAAAGTAGGCTAATCATCGCAACCAATAAAAATGGTTGAAACCTTTTAGCCAAATAAAACTAATTATTTTAAATAAATAAGTATTTTAAGAAAATCAATTATTGCCCATCACGATTAATGGATTTAATCGGAACGAATCAATAAATTAAAAATTTAATATTCATATTATATATCAATTTATTAAGAAAATCGTTTATTATTATATAAATGAATATTAAAAGTAATTAACATAATATTTAAATTAATTAAAAGAAACAAATTAGTTTAAGGTTTTATATTCAGTGTGGCTTGGCTGGGAGTGTATGATATAGGTATTAATAAAGTTGGAGGGGAGGCTCGAACCCATGACCTCTCCCTCGCATACGCGCTTATCCACCATCCCAACTGAATTAGTTAATTGTTTAGTACACGCGCGCAATATGTCATATAGAAAATCTGGAAAAAGCAACGGGAAACGCGCGCGAATTTCAAACAAACGAATCAGATGAGGACACCTCATCGTCTTCCCCAAGCTAACCTGTAAATTTCTGCAGAATTAGCTATGATTTAGCTACGAATGTGTTTGTAGCCCTTTGACCTGGATAACAACAATTAACATATACCTATCAATAAATATTTCGCACCCCCTCAAAATGCTTCGTCCAGACCATACGAACTCAACCATGCATTTAATTTGACCTAATTTTTTCCCTAACCGAAAGCCCCAATTTCAAACTCATAGAACCCTAAACGAATAACAATGGTGAATCATGCCAAACACGCCCAGAAATTCAATTAACATTCCAGAATTGTTCACAGCAACCAAGCAAAGCAGAATATACAAATCAAACACTACGAGGATGCACAAATTATGCTAATCGAACCAAAATTCAGAGTTACCTACTGTCGCTACCGCGAAAATTAACAGAGTCGCCACTAACATATTTATCCTGAAAAGGAAGGGAATGCCAGCAAACCACGAAACAAAACAACGGTCTCACGACCAGAGAAAAAGGGTAAGGGAGTCGGTTACGCGAGGGGAAGGTGCTAGCACCCCTTGCGCCCATCGTACTCGATGGTATCCACGCTTATGTCTAAATCTATGGGTGTGTAGCAAATCTACGCTAGTCTGGACTAAAATGAATTCAGAATGTAGGGAAAAGAGAGGATTATGCTCGCACGGGCCCTACCCCGCTGCCTACGTATCTGTTTTGCGGAATCAGAGCTTCCGTAGCTCGGCTAACTAGTTTCTGTTTGTTTTGTGTTTTTTAGGTGAACAAGTTACATTCACACTCCGCTGCTCGACCTTTGGAGACTTATGCTTGGGAATGGAGCGGAAATAACAAGCTCTTAAGAAAAGAAAATCAAAGAGTGTGGTTTGTGTTTTAAAAGATGCATGTGGAAGACCTAAGCTAAGGGGGAAAACTTGCTACCTAATGTTAGCATACAAAGGGTACCAGTCTACACTAAACTATCAACCTACGGGGATAAGCGAAAGCAAACAAATAGCACACAAACGAGCATCCGCTTGTAAAGCAAACAAACCAACGGCACTGACCGAATGGTAGAAAGGCGGTCCCGCCATAGCCAAGGGGAGCAGCTCAACCCAAGTCAACCAAGCATTAGACCTCGCGAAAATGGTCGGGCCATAGACAAGAGTAGCGAGTCCCTCTCAGCAACCAAGCTGTCACGGATCGTAAAGGAAAACGGTGCGTGCGTACACCGAGCATCAACGTCGAGCAACTCGAGCTATAGGAAAGGCGGGGGTCCGGTTGCATGAACCTTTTTCCTGACATACTCGATAACAAGATCTTGTGCATGTTCAGAAGCGAGTGACACGTAGCGTGCGCATACCAAACGGACTCGATGAGACTAGGCGGGGGTTGATTACTAACCCTTTCCGTATGCCTTCCATGAGGACTTAACGGAGTGCCATATAGGACTTATTACACCGTGACTCCCTGCCGCAAAGCACAAATATAAACATACCAACAAAAACAGAGCCTCTTTCGAGGGCTTGGCCAGATGCATGTCTAAGTTCTACTTCTCATGTTAAAGGATGATGCGAGAAAGCGATAAAGTGAGAGGGAAAATAAAATGAAACGAAATCAATACCAAACGGATGATGATCCATAAACTGTAGCGAAGAAAAGCAAAGAAACTAGGATCCCGCGAGCGAGCTAGCAAAAGCAACAGCAAACATGTCAACACTCCGATTAAAATCCGCGTAAGCAATCAAGGGTCGACGCGGTGAAAGTAAATCACGCGCCTACGTGTGCATTGAGCACAACGAATATCATACACCTGCAAGGGAAATAGAAATCCAGACAAGCAACTATAATGATAAAGGATGCGTATGGTAACGGGAATCAGAGATAAGATGTATCGTGTCCCGTAAATAAAGCGGAACACGAGTGCGAGCATCAACCGGAAAGAGCCTCCATATTACCTTGCATACTGGCACACACGTTAGAGATAACAAGACACTGTAATCGGAATTGCATTATTGTACTACAAACTAAATCGAAAATGAACAACTGAGTAAAACATAAGAATGCGATAAGCGGAAAATAACAACTACACGGGGCAGAAACATAGCACATGAGAAAGTATATACAAAACGCATCAAGAAAAAGTAGCAATCATCCGTAAGTGGACAAAGTACAAACGAACACAAATTACACACGTTCTCGAACGGGAATATGGCATTTAATACACTCTTTAAGCATAAGCACACAAAAACAAAAATAGCAACATGAGATAGCAATCAAAAGTAGATCAAATATATACACTAAAAATATGAAAACCAAAACGAGCATTTACAAGTCAAAAGGTACGCCAAAACGATAAAATCGGGTAAAAACGATAAAAACTAAACTTGTCGGAATTAAACCAAAATTTTATGGTAAGCTAAAAATACGTCAAGGAACTCAAATATGAAGTCAGAATTTATTAAATCGGCCTTGAGGCATGACTTTCAAGACGGGGCAGAAACGAAATCAATAAAAAAAGTCGGCTGAAACCGAAAATAAAGTACACCATCAGCTCTAAAAATATTATTCCACTCAAGAAACATTATTCACATGATCAAAAACGATAAGCGATTCAAAAGATATGGTATTTTGAAGTGAAACCGACACACCGCGTCTATTTACAAAATTGAGGGAAAAAAGAGGATATCATTCATGTCATAACAGAAAAATTCAGCACTCAATAGCAGCTCTTAATCAATCAAACAAAATCTATTCCCATTTTGCATCCACAACTAAATCATAAGCCAAATGCACAACAATTTCTTTTAGTTTCTACATTCCCATGAGTCATCAAAATGATGAAATGCACCAACAACTACACAAGCAAAATTCTGCGTTGAAAAGAGTTTAAAACAGTCCCTATAAGTTTCACAAATCATGTTATATTCCACCATCAACAATTAGGATTCAAACACATTATGCTCATATGTCTTCCAAGCATTTTCATGAGGCAAAGTAAATGAAATACAACACAATCAATGCTAACCAAAATTCTGCACTTTAAGATCTCTACAACAGTCCCAACAAGCCACAAAGCATTCAAAGAAAGGTCACCGAAATACACATTTCAATCCACAAAATTACACACAATCACAAGAAATTAACTCATGGCAATCAGTACAAAAGTATGCAAGCAAACACTTTGAACTTAACACGTAGAAACATCATTTCAAATAAGCATGCCATATGACTTTCAACGTGACAAATTCAAGAATTAACAAACACATGAATATGATTCCACCGAAAAAAAATCAAGTGCCAAGAATTTTTATGTAATTTCTCAATTTCAAGCACCAACAAGTATGGATGTCACACATTCAAGACTTGAATCCTCAATTAAGCATGTTAATATCGTATTGCAATTTCAAGAATCAACAAATCCCAACAATGTTCATTTTCAAGAATTAGCAAGTATGCATAAATCTCATGTTCAAGAATAGAAACCTAATGACAATCCACAAGTAGTTTTCAAATTAAAGCTTCAATGCACATCAACACATGTTAATTGATTCAAAATGAAATTAAGCCTCACAACAACTAGCATCATCATCATCTTCAAGGATTTTAATAATTATTCACAATCATCATTAACAACTCATGGCAACAAGACTATATGCAAAAATTCAGCATGATCACCATCTCTCACTTGCAACAATCAACACGCATCTGTCAAGATTTTCAATACTCATGGACAACAAGTAAAGATCACGTGCAACAAATAGTGCCAACAAGTTCTACTTAGGAAAATTCAGCAACATCAACATTCTAAGTCCAGCACAAACAGCTCCAATTTCTTGTTATCACTCAAAATTAAGAACAAACACTTCTTACAAACAATTCATCAAGCACCTACTGCGCACATCTTTAACAACAATGATCATGAACATATTAACAACAACGTCCTCAATCAAATTCACTCAACAATCCACACTAATTTTTATCATCGACAAACAACAATCCAAAATCATCATCCAATTCAATTATCATCATCACAGCAGTTATCAAGAAACATCTAATTTCATATTATCATTCATAAGCAAGAGGAATTAGAGATTACCACAAAAGAATGTAGAAGAGAGGGGAAGCAGATCCCGCAAAATCAGTCGCCGGAACGGAGGGAGTAGACCGCCGAAGTCGTGGCGGAAGGAGGGATAGGCTTGTGCGGTGGTCCTCACGGAGATGGTGCGATAGGATGTAACATGTTGCGACTGAATTGAGGATGTAACATGTTGAGAGAGAGTGAGGGAAAATGTTTTTGATCTTTTTGGGAGAATTGAAATTATGAGAAAAAGAGGGAAAAAAATATATATAATTTAAATAGTGAAATGTCAAAAATGCCCCCGACGTATCTCTTTTTGCTCATTTTCGGGGAAACCTGACTCGGTGTAAACTTCGGAAATAAAATGAACATCACTGCGAAGATGACCAAATTTGTGACTCGTAGCCACGAGAATCGTCTCAATCCGACAAACGGTGAGGAATTTATGCGCGTTTGAATGACGAGAAATATCGGTTCATCTGGTGCAACTGTGCAGAATTTTGCGAGTACCGTTTCAAAGAACTCGATAAAACTCATACTTCGGTTTGAAATCTGACTTAGCATGTGTTTCGAAGAATCGAAGCTAACGAAATTTCCGAGAAAATGCCTCCGGAATGGACTTCATACGATAAAAATCGAAGAAGTTATGAATTTTCAAACTTGGCGCGACATACCCGAAAACACATTTTTTACCGAAAGATTACGGTGTTCTTCAAAATGCTGGGAATTTCCAGTGCATAATTGGCCTTCGGTCCGAACATATGAAATCTCAGTATTGATGACATGGAGCTCCAGTTAAATTTTCAAGTGAATCGGACGAACGGATTGTGAGATATGTATTTTTTATTGTCCGAAAACCTGCGGTTCAGCACCATTTTTCACTGTGAAATCTCCAGAAATTTATAAATCTGACAACCTTCCTCAAAGAATTGGTTTCTGAGTCAAACATGAAAGTTTTAGATAACGTCAAAACGGTCCCGACAGCGCGGGAACCAAGCTCATATCATCTTCCGAATAAGACTTGTGAATTTTCTCGTATTTCCACTATATGAACCATATTTCACACCATATCTTCTTAAAGCCATGAAAACTCTTTATTATTTTTCTTCCTTTTTGAACGACAAAATAAATGTCAGGGATAACTTATAACTCTAACAAAGAGGGCAAATTTTGGGGTGCAACAGCTTCCCCTATTCAAACTTCTTGAACCTGACGAGTAAAAACAAAAGTTTCGAACCGTTGAGGTGGAAGGAGATTGAATACCAGAATGAACTCGAAAATTTGCGCTCTTGATCAGCAGAAGACCCCATCTTGTAAAAAGAAGGAATGTACCAACCCGCAAGCAGGGAGAAAAAAACTTCAGTTGACCTGGATAATTAAACAGCTCCAACTTGCGATAAGAAGGAACATGTAACCCCACAGGCAGGGGAAAAGACTTCAATTGATCTAGATATCAAGAGAAGTAACATCTCGACTGATCTGGGCATCAGGCGTAGCAGATGTCTTCCGAACAGGAATCGGGGATAGATGTCTAAGTCGAGCTGGGGATCGAAATGAGATATTCCGACTGATCTGGGCATCAACGGGTAGTAAATATCTTTGGTCTGGGCACCAAGGCGACATCTCCATCTGATGCAATTAAATCATCAGGCAGATATTCCAACTGATCTGGGTATCAGCGGCTTGCCTCAACTGAAAATCTGGTTTATCAGGAATAGGAACAATATCTCTTCCGAACTGTGTACGCCGGGAAAGGAAGTCTTTAAACTGATCAAGGCTCGATGCTAGAAAATAAGTAGAACAATCCTCTTCTGAATGACAAAGTCAATCAGGCAGATATCTCCATCTGATCTGGGTATCAGTGGCTTGCTCCTTCGTAAGATCGACGAGATTCGGAGGCGGATCCCTCAACTGAAATCTGATTTATCAGGAATAGGAACGAATATCTCTTCCGAACTATGTACGTCGGGAAAGGAAGTCTTTGAACTGATCTAGGCTCGATGCTAGAAAATAAGTAGAACAATCCTCTTCTGAATGACAAAGTCAATCAGGCAGATATCTCCATCTGATCTGGGCATCAGTGGCTTGCTCCTTCATAAGATCGACGAGATCCGGAGGCGGTTCTCTCAACTGAAAGTCTGGTTTATCAGGAATAGGAACGGATATCTCTTCCGAACTATGTACGCCGGGAAAAGAAAACGTCTTCAACTGATAGTAAGCATCAGGACTGCGCAGACGAGTTCTTCTTCTGATTTAGACATCAGGATAAGCGCTTGTAGTGATTAGGCGAGTTTCTCTCTGAGAGGCATTTGTATCATGATAACTTTCCTGTAGAAAGAAACAGATATGATATGATTTATGCATGATGCATGTATAAATGTTGTTTTATGGAGTAGTATCCTGATAATGGAAATACTACACGCTTATCGAATGTAATGCGAATGATGCATGATTCAGACGCTGCTTGGGGAAATAACGGAGGAGCACTGAATTGCTGAAGAAGTCCTTGAGAGAGTATGGAACTCTGCGGGGAGGACAAGAAGAGTGACCAAAGGTCAAAAACTGCGAGCTGGCAAAGATGGATCAGAAATCTGCTGGAGACGATCAAATTTGGATGCGAGCTCTGGCTGGGGAATAAATCCTGCTTGGGGATACCCCGACAACTTCACTGGATAAGCAAATTCTCGACATACTGGGGATATGGAGATGTGAGCAAGTCATGAAGACAACTCTGATGGGGAGTGACAAACTTGCTGGTGCATGAAGCATTCCGCTGGGGAAATCCTTGAAGGACGCAAATTCCGCTGAGGATGCACATGAATCTCTGCTGAGGAAAGAATTCAGTGGGGAAGATGAATACTTCTACATAGCGATTCACTGGGGAGATGAGAGATCCACTGGGGATAAGGAATTTAGCATAAGAACCTTTGTTAAGACCATTCCACTGGGGAATAAGATGACTCTCTTGGGGAAATAGATCAATCTGTTGGAGAGAGCAACGCTCTACTGGGGAAAATGAGGCATTTGGGCAGGGAACCTCATTAAGAGCTTGCTGGGGAATCAGATACCAAACAATCATGATTTAACTGGGGAAGAGACATTTTACCGGGGAAAAGGGTTCCTGGAGCACGGAGAATGCATTGAGATGCGCTTTGATGAGGAGACGAGAATCTTGGAACAAAGAAAATCTCATCTAAATGCACCTAGCTAGGGAGCGAGGACCTCTCATTTGAATGCGCTTGGTTGGGGAATGAGAATCTCACTCGGATAGATCCACTAACACGCTGACACAGCGTATACGAAAGGATGTACCTGCGAGGTAAACACATAAAAATGCCCCAGGATATAGCATGGTATCTTGGCCTGCCATCCTAGATACACAAAACTTCGAAGTAAATTCAAAGGTTTTATCATTTCTAATCGTGTATTATAAACGCAATGCAGTTTTCATATGCAAAGTTTAACACAAACTCAGGACGTTTTATGCAAACAAAACAGTAAAAGAAAACGGCTTTTGAGATGAAAAGAAGCTTATTAAAAAATGCCCGAAAGAGGGCGAATACATTTAAGAAGCAATTCCTAGCAAGAGGTAACTGCACAATGTTGAGTATAAAAGAAATGGCAATGTGAAACGGATATCCATTAGTTTCGATCCCGCTATCACTTTTACAACCTTGACGTTCTCATCTCCTTGCTTTGGAAGATCGTACTCATTAGGATTGATCACTGCCCGTTTTAACAACTGATTGATGTGACATCACCGAACTTGTGGACCCGACGGGGTTTGGGAGTGCCTTTAGATATTTGAGTTGCCAGGTGCAAACTCAAGAACACAGAGTCTTGCTTATCCCTCGGTCGGGAGCCCTAAACAAAGTGACTGGAATTTGTGAACGCTTTAGGGATTTGAGCTGCTAGGTGCAAACTCAAGAACACAGAGTCTTGCTTATCCCTCAGTCGGGAGCCCTAAATAACAGCGACTCGAGTTTGTGAATGCTTTAGGGATTTGAGCTGCCAGCGATGCAAACTCAAGAACTCGAAGTCTTCCTTATCCCTCGGTCGGGAGCCCTAAGCATGTATGAAGAGTGATTGTCGAGGTGGCATGCGAGATGTAGTCGTTCGCTTTTGTCCCCTTTTTGCCTAAGACGCCCTTTTGGGTTTTCAACTTAGCTGGTATATTTGTTTCTTTTTCATTCTTTTGCCTGATTCATTTTCTTTTTTCTTTTCTTTTTTCTTCTTTTTTTTCTTTCTTTCTTTTTTTATTATTTTTTTATCAGGTCTATGCGAAATATTTTTTGACTACATTCGCGTTCACAGGGTGCGGAAAGTTCTCGCCATCTATCATTGCAAGCATCATGGCACCGCCAGAGAACACTTTTTGCACAACAAAGGGGCCTTCATACGTCGGAGTCCACTTGCCTCGAGGATCGCCCTGAGGAAGAATGATTCTTTTGAGTACCAGGTCACCTGGTTTATAGCTTTGGGGTCGCACCCGCTTGTCAAAAGCTTTTCTCATCTTCTTTTGGTATACCTGACCATGTCCAATAGCCGCTAACCGTTTCTCGTCAATGAGGTTCAACTGATCCATCCGATTTTGTACCCATTCTGACTCGTCGAGCTCGACGTCTTTTGTAACACCCTTCTAAACCCCCGCGGAAATATAATATAATCAGAGTAAATAAACAGCAAGGATGCTACAATTATTAAATAAACAAAACATCAAGTCGATTGTCATGCTTTATTAGAAATTAACCAATATCAAACATGTGTTTAGCCTAGCGGAACTTAATTCAACAGTATTAGGAAACAACCCCACACAAATACTCAATACATAATCCATAGTCAAAATGGCAACAAAGTATAACAAGTAACGCTAAGACTAATCAATCCCAGTGTTACAATCAGAGCATGACTCGACACGAACTACGGGCTAGCCTACAAGCTATCTTCACCCAATCAAGACGTCGCTACATCCTTAATCTGAAATCATCAAAGTAAGGGTGAGTTTCATTCGAATTAATAACCATTATACAATCATAAGCAACAAGATCTCATAGCAATTATCATCCATTCAACATACATATAATCGGAAATTATTATAACCAGCAAGCATCAGTACATAAGCATCATATATCACACCACACAAACATCCAGTTATATCAAGCTATAATGCAATGAATGGACTGACACTAATGCATGTGGTACAAAAATTCGTGAAATCATATTCACAGGACTTATCTCTTTGATACTGCCCTCTAGTCGCTCACACCCCACTTGGGCACACGACTACTGCCTCATCGCTCACACCCCACATGGGCACACGATGACTTCCCGCTAATCTCCGCACAATGGGAATTAGCCTTCCAATGCAAATGATTTATGAATAATGCACACATTACACATACTTATATCATCATATATCATCATCAATCCGATGCTTAACATCGCTTATCACCTCTTACCAATAACGTCACAACAAGTATGTACATGTATAAGCATCATTCAATCATTCACATATGTACACCGCATCAACACAATAACATACACATCATATCAATGTTAATTGCCACCATAATCCAATTCAACAATAATTTAATCGAACAAATAAAATAAGGTCGGCCACTGCCCGTATTATTACTTTTTCAGATAAAGCATCTCATTAGCTTCGCAACGCCCCAAACGGCACGTAAATAAAATACTCGGATCAAAAGTTATAGGTTTTTAAAAATAAAACATTTTTAGAAAAAAATGCTGCAGAACCCGGTTCGTCCCACCTGGGAACCGGTTCCTGGCTGCTTCCAAAAACACGCCTCTGATTTTTACTATGAGGAACCGGGTTGTCCCTATCTGGGAACTGGTTCCCAGCAACCCAGAATCCACACTTCTCTGTTTTTATAAGGGGGAACCGGTTCGTCCCACATGGGAACCGGTTCCTACGTACCTGCACAGCCAAATTCACCATTTTGACAGCATTTACCCTATCCCATTTCCCCAATTTCAGGTACATACGAACATAGCACACAAATACCATAAATTTTCACATCATCACACATTTCAGACAAGTTTTATCCAAGTATTAACAGCATATATCATGAGTATTAACAGAATCATGTAATTCATACAAATTCATCAAAACCTAACAAATTCCCAAACCCGACACGTACGATTGAACTAGATAACAATCCTAATCAATCCTACTACCTACAATCGCATAAGGATTACTAACCCGAAGAATCCCCCTTACCTCAGAGTCGGAACTTCGAAGGTCTTCTTCCCCTTTGGCTCTTCTCTCTTTCACGTGTTCTTCCTTTCTCAGACTCTGTCTCTTTTTCTTCTCCTCCTCTTTTCCCAATTCCTTTTATTTTATGAAAAATAAAATAAAATATTATAATGGGCTTGCTTAGCTAACACCCCCCCCCTTCTGCTAACCACCACTCTAGCCCAAACCAATATTTCATCATTTTCCACAAAATTCCCAAAATTATTAATTCTAATAATTTAATTACAAAAAAATAATTAAATTAATAACAAGAATTAACGGGGTGTTACAACTCTCCCCCACTAAAAGAGTTTTCGTCCTCGAAAACATACCTCAAACGAAGAGTTCGGGATAAGAGTCCTTCATCTGACTTTCAAGTTCCCACGTAACATTTCCACCTGCAGCTCCTCCCTAAGCTACTCGGACTAGAGCTATCTCTTTACCACGTAGTTGCTTTAACTTTTGATCTTCAATTCTCATTGGCAACGCCTCAACTGTCATATTATCTCTCACTTGCACATCATCCACTTGGATTACATGAGACGGATCCGCAATATATTTCCTCAATTGAGATATATGGAATACGTCGTGTAGGTTTGCAAGTGTTGTTGGTAAAGCAATACAATAAGCCACCTCTCCTACTCTTTCCGTAATCTGAAACGGCCCAATAAAACGCGGCGTCAACTTCTTTGACTTCAGTGCTCGACCAACACCCGTCGTAGGAGTTACTCTCAGAAACACATGATCTCCCTCTTGAAATTCAAGTGTTCTTCTCCTCTTGTCATGATAGCTCTTCTGACGACTTTGAGAAGCCTTCATCTTCTCTTGAATCATCTTAATCTTTTCCGTCGTCTCTTGAACAATTTCTGGTCCAATCACTTCACTTTCACCAGATTCATACCAACACAGTGGTGTCCTACACCTCCTACCTTACAAAGCTTCAAATGGAGCCATACCAATACTCGAATGGTAGCTGTTGTTGTAAGTAAATTCAATCAACGGCAAGTAACTATCCCATGTTCCACCTTTTTCCAATACACAAGCACGCAATAGATCTTCCAATGATTGAATCGTCCTTTCAGTCTGACCATCAGTCTGTGGATGATAAGCAGAACTCAACTTTAATTTAGTACCCAAGGCCTTCTGTAACCCTTCCCAAAATCTGGATGTAAATCTTGGATCTCTATCTGATACGATACTCGAAGGGATACCATGCAAACTTACTATTTTCTCAATGTACAACTGTGCCAACCTTTCCATCGAATAATCCATCCTCGTCGGTATGAAGTGAGCAGACTTCGTCAGTCTATCCATAATAACCCAAATGGATTCATAGTTCTTAGTTGTTCTTGGCAATCCAGATACAAAGTCCATGGATATGCTATCCCACTTCCATTCAGGAATAAATAAAGGCTGCATAGTCCCATACGGCTTCTGATGTTCGATCTTTGACTTCTGACAAGTCAAACAAGAATAAACAAATTCAGCTATTTCCTTTTTCATTCCTGGCCACCAGAATAACTTCTTCAAATCATGGTACATCTTAGTAGCACCAGGGTGAATACTCAATCCACTACGATGTCCTTCTTCCAAGATACTCTTCTTCAGTTCAGTAACGTCAGGAATACAAACACGGTCGCCAAATCTCATTATGCCATTCTCATCAATTCTGAACTCACCTCCTTTTCCTTGGTTAATCAAAGTCAATCTGTCAACTAGTCCCGCATCTTCCTTCTGCCTTTCTCTGATTTCATCAAGAATTCCACTTGTCAGCTTTAACATACCTAACTTGATACTATTCGAAGTGCCTTCACATACCAAACTTAAATCCCAGAATTGCTCAATCAAATCTAGTTCTCGCACCATCAACATTGACATATGCAAGGACTTCCTACTCAAAGCATCAGCAACAACATTCGCCTTACCCGGATGGTAATTCAGCTCAAAATCATAATCTTTAAGGAACTCTAACCACCTCCTATGTCTCATATTAAGCTCTTTCTGATTAAATAAGTACTTCAGACTCTTATGATCACTAAACACCTCGAATCGTGAACCATAAAGGTAATGTCTCCATAATTTCAACACAAACACCACTGCTTCCAACTCTAAGTCGTGATTCGGGTAATTCTTCTCATGCACTTTAAGTTGTCTCGACGCATAAGTGACTACTTGTTGGTTCTGCATTAGTACACCTCCAAGTCCCATCAATGAAGCGTCACAATACACAACAAAAGATTCTGCCGGATTCGGCAAAATTAAAATAGGAGCACTAGTCAGCCTCTTCTTTAATTCTTGGAATCCTTCTTCGCATTTCGAGTCCCAAACGAATGCTTGACCCTTCCTAGTCAACTTCGTCAATGGTAGAGCTAACTTTGAAAATCCTTCTATAAACTTCCGATAGTAACCTGCAAGACCCAGAAAGCTACGAATTTCAGTCACGGACTTCGGAGCTTCCCATTGAGACACAGCTTCTACCTTTGCTGGATCTACGACAATACCGTTCTTGGAAATTACATGACCCAGGAAACTCACTTCACTTAACCAGAAATCACATTTCGACAGTTTGGCATAAAGCTTCTTCTCTTTCAACACTCCCAGTACAATTCTGAGATGCTCTGCATGTTCTTCTTCACTTTTGGAATATATCAGAATGTCGTCAATGAACACCACGACGAACTTATCAAGATAAGGATGAAAAATTCTATTCATATATTCCATGAAAACACCAGGAGCGTTAGTAACTCCAAACAGCATCACAGTGTATTCATAATGACCATACCTCGTTCTGAACGCAGTCTTCTGAATATCGTCCGTCTTCACACGAATCTGATGATACCCAGACCTCAAATCAATTTTACTGAATATACTAGCTCCGACCAACTGATCCATCAAATCATCAATCCTCGGCAATGGATACCGATTCTTGATAGTAACTTTATTCAGTTGTCTGTAGTCTACACACAACCTCATAGATCCTCCCTTCTTCTTTACCAATAACACCGGTGCACCCCACGGTGACACACTCGGACGAATGAACTCCTTCTCCAACAATTCTTCTAATTGACTCTTCAATTCGGTCAATTCAGATGCTGACATTCTATAAGGTGCCATCGATATAGGACTGGTTCCAGGAACTAACTCAATGGCAAACTCTACTTCCCTTTCAGGTGGTAGCTCTCTAACATCTTCTTAAAAAACTTCTGGAAATTCTCGTACCACTGGTAGTTCATTACTCACTACTCTTCCTTTCACTTCCATCGACGCAAAAAGCATAAACACGGCTGCCCCGTCTTGAATTGCTTCACCCACTTGTCTTGCAGTCATTGCCAACTCATCGACATTAACTTCTTCAGGAAAGATGACCGTCTTCGTAAAATAGTTGATATGAACTCGGTTAAATTGCAACCAGTTCATCCCCAAAATAACGTCAAGTTGTTTGAGCGGAAGGCATACTAAGTCCATTCCAAACTTCCTACCAAATATATCCACAGGACAGTTCAAACATGCAGATGAAGTGGTCACTGAACCCGACGCAAGAGTGTCAATAACCATACTTCCACTAATATTTGATATCTCTAAATTTAGCCTCTTAGCACAATCCAATGAAATAAACAAGTGAGTCGCACCAGTATCAATAATCGCAATTAAAGGTGTGTTATGTATGAAACACGTACCTTTAATCAGTCTATCCTACGGAGTAGTTTCTGATCCGGACAAAGCAAAGACTTTCCCTCCACTTGGTCCTTCTTTGGCTTGGTGCACTGCGGACTGATATGACCCTCTTCGCCACAGTTATAACAAGTTACTGTTCTCATTTTGCAGTCAGCAGCAATATGACCCATTCTGTTACACTTGAAGCACTTCTTCTCTTCTTTCTTGCACTCATTCCTCTTATGTCCTGTTTCACCACAGTTGAAGCACCTAAAGGGAGCACCAGAATCTCCCCCACTAGGCCTTTTCCAATTACCAGCCCTTGGGTTTCCCCTACCATATGGTGTACCTCTGTCCATAGGCTTCTTACCCTTCTTATCAACTAACTTGCGAGAGTGAGATGATTTCAGCTTAAGACTGTCTTCCTCAAAGATTCTGCTACAGTCCACTAAATCAGCAAATCGGCGTATTCTTTGATACCTGATACCCTGTTTGATCTCATCACGAAGACCATTCTCAAACTTGATACACTTAGAGAATTCTCCAGCTGCATCGTTGGTGTAGTGTATGTAATGCTTAGCCAATTCCACAAATTTGGAAGCATATTCCGACACTGTCATACTACCCTGTTTCAGCTCCAAGAACTCAATTTCCTTCCTTCCCCGCACATCTTCAGGAAAGTACTTCCTCAGAAATTCTCTCTTGAATATGGCCCAAGTAATCGCAATCCCATCTGAATCCAACTCAGTCCTAGTAGTAACCCACCAGTCATCAGCTTCTTCTGATAGCATGTGAGTACCGTACCTCGCCTTCAGATTTTCTGCACAATCGATCACTCGGAAGATCCTCTCGATCTCTTTCAACCATTTCTGAGCACCATCAGGGTCATGAGTGCCTTTGAACAGTGGAGGATTGTTCCTCTGAAAGCTGTTCAACTTCCTGTCAGCACCAATCGCAGCTCCATTAGCATTCCCTCCCAGTACACCAGCAATCATGCCTAGAGCCACTGCGATAGTGTCATCGTTCCTTCCACCTTTTCCAGCCATTGTTCTGCTAAATCACAAAACAATCTCATCAGAATAGAAGTATCGACAGTGTTTACCTTACACTAGTCGCATACAAGGGAACACTGACACTAAGACTCTGACTCTAATGACCAACTATGCTCTGATACCACTATTGTAACACCCTTCTAAACCCCCGCGGAAATATAATATAATCAGAGTAAATAAACAGCAAGGATGCTACAATTATTAAATAAACAAAACATCAAGTCGATTGTCATGCTTTATTAGAAATTAACCAATATCAAACATGTGTTTAGCCTAGCGGAACTTAACTCAACAATATTAGGAAACAACCCCACACAAATACTCAATACATAATCCATAGCCAAAATGGCAACAAAGTATAACAAGTAACGCTAAGACTAATCGATCCCAGTGTTACAATCAGAGCATGACTCAACACGAACTACGGGCTAGCCTACAAGCTATCTTCACCCAATCAAGACGCCGCTACATCCTTAATCTGAAATCATCAAAGTAAGGGTGAGTTTCATTCGAATTAATAACCATTATACAATCATAAGCAACAAGATCTCATAGCAATTATCATCCATTCAACATACATATAATCGGAAATTATTATAACCAGCAAGCATCAGTACATAAGCATCATATATCACACCACACAAACATCCAGTTATATCAAGCTATAATGCAATGAATGGACTGACACTAATGCATGTGGTACCAAAATTCGTGAAATCATATTCACAGGACTTCTCTCTTTGATACTGCCCTCTAGTCGCTCACACCCCACATGGGCACACGACTACTGCCTCATCGCTCACACCCCACATGGGCACACGATGACTTCCCGCTAATCTCCGCACAATGGGAATTAGCCTTCCAATGCAAATGATTTATGAATAATGCACACATGACACATACTTATATCATCATATATCATCATCAATCCGATGCTTAACATCGCTTATCACCTCTTACCAATAACGTCACAACAAGTATGTACATGTATAAGCATCATTCAATCATTCACATATGTACACCGCATCAACACAATAACATACACATCATATCAATGTTAATTGCCACCATAATCCAATTCAACAATAATTTAATCGAACAAATAAAATAAGGTCGGCCACTGCCCGTATTATTACTTTTTCAGATAAAGCATCTCATTAGCTTCGCAACGCCCCAAACGTCACGTAAATCGGATACTCGGATCAAAAGTTATGGGTTTTTAAAAATAAAACATTTTTAGAAAAAAATGCTGCAGAACCCGGTTCGTCCCACCTGGGAACTGGTTCCTGGCTGCTTCCAAAAACACGCCTCTGATTTTTACTATGGGGAACCGGGTTGTCCCTATCTGGGAACCGGTTCCCAGCAACCCAGAATCCACACTTCTCTGTTTTTATAAGGGGGAACCGGTTCGTCCCACATGGGAACCGGTTCCTACGTACCTGCACAGCCAAATTCACCATTTTGACAGCATTTACATGATCCCATTTCCCCAATTTCAGGTACATACGAACATAGCACACAAATATCATAAATTTTTCACATCATCACACATTTCAGACAAGTTTTATCCAAGTATTAACAGCATATATCATGAGTATTAACATAATCATGTAATTCATACAAATTCATCAAAACCTAACAAATTCCCAAACCCGACACGTACGATTGAACTAGATAACAATCCTAATCAATCCTACTACCTACAATCGCATAAGGATTACTAACCCGAAGAATCCCCCCTTACCTTAGATTCGGAACTTCGAAGGTCTTCTTCCCCTTTGGCTCTTCTCTCTTTCACGTGTTCTTCCTTTCTCAGACTCTGTCTCTTTTTCTTCTCCTCCTCTTTTCCCAATTCCTTTTATTTTATGAAAAATAAAATAAAATATTATAATGGGCTTGCTTAGCTAACACCCCCCCTTCCGCTAACCACCACTCTAGCCCAAACCAATATTTCATCATTTTCCACAAAATTCCCAAAATTATTAATTCTAATAATTTAATTACAAAAAAATAATTAAATTAATAACAAGAATTAACGGGGTGTTACATCTTTCATAATCCTCAGGGAAGGAATCTCAACTTCAACAGGCAATACCGCTTCCATGCCGTAAACAAGTGAGAAAGGAGTTGCCCCAGTCGATGTACGCACAGAGGTGCGATAGCCATGCAAGGCGAAAGGCAACATCTCGTGCCAATCTCGGTAGGTCACTATCATCTTCTGCACAATCTTCTTAATGTTCTTATTGGCCGCTTCAACAACGCCATTCATCTTTGGACGGTACGGAGAAGAATTGTGATGCTTGATCTTGAAGGACTCACAAAGCTCCTTCATCAACTTGTTATTAAGATTCGATCCATTATCAGTAATGATTTTTTCAGGAATCCCATAACGACAGATTATGTTGTGCTTGATAAAACGGGTAATCACTTGCTTGGTTACATTCGCATAAGATGCGGCTTCAACCCACTTGGTGAAGTAATCGATGGCAACTAAAATGAAGCGATGTCCATTAGAAGCAGTAGGCTTAATCTCTCCAATCATATCAATGCCCCACATTGCAAAAGGCCATGGAGAAGTCAAGACATTCAAAGGCACAGGCGACACGTGCACTTTATCAGCATAGGTCTGGCACTTGTGACAAATTCTGACATGGTTATGACAATCAGTTTCCATAGTGGACCAATAGTAACCAGCCCTCAAGATCTTCTTAGCCATCGTATGCCCACTAGAATGGGTACCAAACTCGCCTTCGTGCATTTCTTCGATGATTTTCGAAGCTTCTCCTTTCACAACACATCGGAGCAACAAACTGTCATGATGCCTCTTGTACAAAACCCCACCATTGAGGTAGAACTTAGCTGCAAACCTTCTCAGAAACTTCTTATCAGTCACCGACGCTTCGGGAGGATACTATTGAGTTTCGAGGAACTTTTTAATATCATGATACCAGGGATTGTCGTCCAATTCGACATCGTCCTCAAAGCAAAACGCTGGCTCATCCAACCTGTTGATGGTGATGTTAGGCGCTTCATTGGCCCATTTCACTTTGAACATGGAAGCCAAAGTAGCGAGAGCATCAGCAAGATTGTTCTCTTCTCTGGAAATATGCTCGAATGTGATCTCATCAAAGTACGGGATGAGTCTCATCACATGCTCTTTGTATGGAATCAGATTCTGATGGCGAGTTTCCCAATCTCCATTGATCTGGCTAATGACATGATTGGAATTCCCATAAACTTTCAAGTACTTGATTCGCAAATCAATCGCAGCTTCGATACCATAGATGCAGGCTTCATATTCAGCCATGTTATTAGTGCAATCAAAACAGATTCTGGCTGTAAACGGAATATGAAAACCTGATGGAGAAGTAATTACAGCTCCAACACCATTCTCGAGTGCATTAGAGGCACCATCAAACACGAGCGTCCATCCCGATCCTGGTTCGGGTCCTTCCTCTGGTCCGGGAATGTTACAATCTCTGATGTACAAGACATCCTCATCGGGGAATTCAAACTTCATCGGTTCATAATTTTCGACCGGCTGATGCGCAAGATAATCTGCCAACACACTACCTTTGATGGCTTTCTGAGTAGTATATTGGATATCATATTCAGTCAAAACCATTTGCCACCTGGCTACTCTTCCGAAAAGAGCGGGCTTCTCAAAGACGTATTTGATAGGATCCATCTTGGAAATCAATAAGGTGGTGTGAACCAACATATACTGCCTCAGTCGGCGAGCAGCCCACACCAAAGCACAACAGGTTTTCTCGAGCAGTGAGTATCGGGATTCACAGTCGGTAAACTTTTTGCTAAGGTAGTATATTGCATGCTCTTTTCGGCCAGACTCATCATGTTGACCCAGCATACATCCCATTGAATTTTCAAGAACTATGAGGTACATAATCAAAGGCCTTCCTGGAACTGGAGGCATTAGTATCGGAGGTTCGTGCAGATACCCTTTCACTTTTGAATGCTTTTTGACAATCATTATTCCACCTAGCCGTCTGATCTTTTCTTAGTAATTTGAATATTGGTTCACAAGTGGCCGTAAGATGAGAGATGAATCTAGCAATGAAGTTCAATCTCCCTAAGAAACCACGAACCTCTTTTTCTGTTCTCGGCTCAGGCATCTCTTGTATGGCTTTTATTTTGGCAGGATCGACCTCAATACCTTTTCCACTAACAACAAAGCCCAACAACTTTCCGGATCGCACTCCGAAAGTGCATTTGTTTGGATTCTATTGTACCCTAAACTTTGCCCCGACTTTTTATTTGCATCATTTACATTTAGTATTCTTATATTATCTCAAAAATTCAAAAAATATATATTAGTATATCTTTTGTTCATTTGCATTCATTCTCATTCAAAATATCAAAATATATACATGTTCATTATGCACATTTTAATAGTATTTCTTGTCCATTGATTATTAACCTCTCTTTGATTTTAATGTTTTAATTTTAATTCAATTTATTTTTTAGATTGAATTACTATTAAAAAATTTAAATCATTCTTTTTGTTTTAGTATTATTTGTTTGTTATTTTTGACTTATAGGTGCGAATAAATAGAAGGAGGTTCATGTGGATTAGTTGGTCCAAGTTCCATTTAAGACTTAAGGCCCATTAGAAGTTTGAAGCAATTCACAAAAACCAGTTTTTTATCCAAGTTGATTCAATTGAAGACCCATGATACTAATCCAAGTCTAAAAAGTGTCAAAGCCCGTATCATTTTGAATGAAAAATCTGTTGGGGTCCACATCAAGCAACATTCAAATTGATGACATCACCCATCTAGAAGCAAGCAGATATTTTCACAAGGAAGCTTGAATCATGTTTCATTCCTCTCCTCTGCTCACGCGTTTCTCCTTCTCCACTCACCAAAATATCCCACAAAATCAGCATTTCTCTATCTCATCCTAACAGAATTTGATTCCATTCTCCTCACTCAAATACAATTCTACCCTCACCTCTCACTTCCTATATAAACACAGCCTCGGTTCAGCGAAAGGGGAGGAAGAAATTAGCAAAGAAACTCTGCCAAAATTAACTCAAAATCTTCCTCCAAGCCAATTCACACTAACCTTCAAAACCTTCTTCAATCACCGAAAACTTTAAAAACCTTCCATCCAAGATCTTCACCTATATAGCCTTCATCATTTTCCTTCATACAAACCATAACCATTGACACAAATCTCCCATCGAAATTACATCAGTGAAGCCAACAACATCAGTATCACCCTTCATATCACCGAATCTGTCCAAACAACACAACCATCACCAAACTTAACAACACCCTTCACCACATATCAAAACCGATCCATTCATATCACCACCAAATTCACCATAACCTTCATCAGTTTCCTTCAACCTTCAACACAAATCGTAGCTCTCACATTAACTCAAAATCTTCCTCCAAGCCAATTCACACTAACCTTCAAAACCTTCTTCAATCACCAAAAACTTTAAAAACCTTCCATCCAAGATCTTCACCTATATAGCCTTCATCATTTTCCTTCATACAAACCATAACCATTGACACAAATCTCCCATCGAAATTACATCAGTGAAGCCAACAACATCAGTATCACCCTTCATATCACCGAATCTGTCCAAACAACACAACCATCACCAAACTTAACAACACCCTTCACCACATATCAAAACCGATCCATTCATATCACCACCAAATTCACCATAACCTTCATCAGTTTCCTTCAACCTTCAACACAAATCGTAGCTCTCACATTAACCCAACACTCACTGCAACTTTTCTTAATAACAAACTCCAACAAACCTGTTCACCGTCGATTATCACCTTCACCTCACGAATTCACCGATTCGTTCACCACACCAACAAGCTTCAGCGAACATCATCACGCGTTTCACTATCACCTCGCAACGAACATCATCCACCTACAACAACAACGAGTCACGCAACAACTCGACGCATCCTTCAAGCTTCCGATTCGGTAATCCTAAGCTCTCTACCTTCGAGTTACCGTTGATTGTGTGTTTCTGATAGAATTTGTTGTTGTTGCTTGGTAATTCCTTGAAATGATTGTTGACATTGCTTGATTTGTGTTTATATTTGATGCTCTGTTAGCTATTGTTTGTGTATTGCTGATATTTGAAAATGGAGATGCTGAGAGTTTATGTTTCGTTGTGAGAGAGATTGCGAGAATCGTTATAAAGAGGTTTTGATTTTTGTGAGAAAACGTTGAGAGACGTTAAAAAAAAAGAAACAGAGTATGAAGTTTGAGAGAGGGAGGCGGATCCCCTTTATGTTTCTTTAGGGTTTTTCTTAACTTCATTTGGGCTTTTATGCTTGTAGACCAATTGTTTTTTGCTATGTAAACCACCATTCTCATCCGGTAAACACCCTGGCTGCTTAGACTTGATTGAATTGTTTGGGCTTCAACATATGAGCCCATTTTTTTACTGTACATACATTCACCATGCGAATTTCACCTCCCTTGGCTGATGAGGTTATAACTTTAGGCCTCCATTGGGCTCAACGCCCAGAGCATATTTACACCCCCGTTTTATTGTTTTGTTCAGCCCATTTAATTTGTTTATTTTAGTGTTGTTTGATATTTGTTTTTTTCCATGATATATTAAAAAGACACAAAAATATTTTAGTTTAACTTCTCATATTAAAAACACCAAAAATATGTTGCTTATTTTAATTTCTTTTTAGATTCAATATGTTTATTTCTAGTTTCCTTTAGTTAATCTTGATTAATATTGTCAATATTTCTTTATCATTTTGCACGCATCATTTTCTATATCCGTACTAACATTTGTTTGATTTTTGTGAGGTACTACCATCTTTGAGGACTTTATTGTGGACATTCATAATTCATTTTAATTTTTGTATATATCATCCTTTTATTTTCTACTTTATTTTTCGATTGGGTTGTAATAATTCGTAATTTATATTCATCCCCATTTATTAAGTGTGTAATCCCCATCCCCGAAGCCTTGTAATAATTTTACCGCTTTCCTTTACCGCTTTATTTTACTATTGCTTGCATGCTTTTAACCGTTTTTCAAAATAAAAGAATATTAAGTTCTTAGCCGTTTTCTACCATAAGTCAATTGCACTTCATGCATCGCCATCAGTCGTACTTACACATGCACACTCGCACGGCTTGAGACTAGTCTTTGACTAGTTCACGTACACTCTTATTTTACCTCTTTCATGTTCATCCCTTTATGCTTGAACTTGTATGCTTGTTTGTATGGATTTTATCCGTATGAACTTGTGTATTTTTATTTCCTTCTTCCACCTTATTTTTTAAATAAAATGATCACCCCTGCATTACTTGGTCCATATACCAAGCTCCCAACCAACTCTCTGTAAGTCGAGTGCCTTGCGCACCGCCATCGACTTGTTTTCAAAACTCTTTTTCATAATAAAACCTTGACTTTTGTCATGTGATCTTCTTTAAACTCTTTTGTGCACTTGCACTCTTTTTCTTTAAAACGGTTTTCAATAAAACCTTTTCAAAACTTTTGAGCAGAACTACAAATGCTCTGACTTCTCCATTATACTGAGGAGGTATGTAGGCACAAGATTTACATCTTTCCGAGCAAACTTTTGTAAATAATCTTTTTTTTCCTTATTTCTTTCTTTTTAGCAAACAAAACCGCTTTAACTTTCAAACACAGATTTTCAAAAGGTTCTTGTGGAGTACCACAGATGTGAGGGGTGCTAACACCTTCCCCTTGCATAACCAACCCCCGTATCCAGTTTTCTCTTTGTGGTTTTTTTTCGAGTTTTTTTCCTTTCCTCTTTTGGAATTAAAAAAATTCGGTGGCGACTCTTGCTTTTTTTTAACGAGTTAAGTTAACCAATGGCTTAATCTCAAATTTTCCGCCGCTACAGATTCAACCTCAGTCTGAATTCCCGAAGCCTTTCAAACAACTTCTGCAAGTGAACCAAGTGCTCTTCTTCAGTGTGAGACTTTGCAATCATGTCGTCGATATACACTTCAATCTCTTTGTGAATCATGTCGTGAAAAAAGTCACCATGGTGCCCTGATACATTGCCCCTGCGTTTTTCAACCCAAAAGGCATGGCTTTATAGCCAAAAGTTCCCCACGGTGTGATAAACGTTGTTTTCTCCATGTCTTCTGGTGCCATCTTGATCTGATTGTACCCAGAGAAGCCATCCATGAAGGAAAACACTTTGAAAGGAGCAGTATTATCCACCAACACATCAATGTGAGGAAGAGGAAAATCATCTTTCAGACTCGCCCTATTCAGATCTCTGTAGTCCACACACATCCTGACCTTCCCGTCCTTCTTAGGCACATGAACACTATTCCCATCCCACGGCGGGTAATTCATAACTTGCAGAAATCCAGCATCAAATTGTTTCTCAACCTCTTTCTTAATCTTCTCAGACATATCTGGGCGAGTCCTTCGAAGCTTCTGCTTGACAGGAGGACTATCTTCCTTGAGAGGTAGACGATGTACCACAATATCTGTATCGAGACCAGGCATATCCTCATAGGACCAAGCAAAGATATCCGCATACTCTTTCAACATAGCAATAAGCCTCTGCTTCACACTATTCTCCAGCGGAGCCCCTATCTTGACTTCCCGGACTTGCTCTTTAGTGCCAACATTTACCATCTCAATTGCCTCCTGATGCGGCTGAATCGCTTTCTTTTCTTCCTGTTTCAACAATCTGGCCAACTCGTCAGGGAGATCACAATCTTCATAAGCTTCCTCCTCGGCTTGGTAGATCGGATTGTCAAAATCATAATAAGCAATAGCGGAACTGTTACCAATGGAATCCGTGGTAGTGGAACATCTGCATGATTGATGTTTTTATTTTAGTTTTATTTTTATTAAGCTATGTACAAGTGTGTGCAAAAACATCGCCATTTAAAGGAAAAAGTTAAAAAGAAAGACAAAGAGCAAAACATTTGAATGCAAAAACGTCCTTTTATTTCGTGATTAACTTTAAAAATGCGAACTGCATGGCCCTACAGATGATTCACTACGCCTTGGGCAGAGCGTAGGAATTATTGCATGATAAGAAAAGTAAAAACAAGAAATTTACTCCTGAGCTTGTGTGACTTGAATGACATCTTCAATTGTCCAGTTGCGAGGTATCTCCCCAGGAATACTTGGACGAATCCAGCTATCAAAATCACAGTCACTATCCACCTCTTCACCATTGACAATGGTGTTAACCTGCCCATCATGAATGACACCCCCACTCACAAACTTGATCGGACTGAGGATACTAAGCTTGGACGATGCATTATGCTTTCCAGGACTGAAACTAAGACTATTCTTGTCAAATTTGGGACGCACATCAATCACTTGCCCCCAGCCTTTCACCTTTCCAGTATCAACAACAACCTGTGCGTCTTTCAGGGAAGACATAACCGTTTCCGGCTTCGTTATCTCATAAAGAGGAGTTCTCACAACATTTACAACCTCAAACGCTTGGAACGGCGTCTCGTGTATTTCACCTTCGATCTCTACAAATCGGAAGGAAGACAAGTGACTCACGATGTAATCCTCCTCACCACAAACCGTCACCACTTTACAATCAACAGGATACTTCAACTTCTAATGAAGAGTGGATGTCACAGCGCCGGTCTTGTGAATCCAGGGTCGTCCCAATAGACAACAGTAAGCAGGTTGAATATCCATCACATAGAAGGTCGTGGTGAAGATCTGAGGACCAACTTGGATTGGCAAATCTACTTCTCCGAATACAGACCTCTTTGAACCATCAAAAGAGCGTACCACCAACTCACTGGGCCTCAACTCAACACCAACATAGTCAATTCTTATAAGGGCCGATTTGGGAAGCACATTCAAGAAAGAACCAGTATCAACCAAAACACGAGACAAAGGCGTTCCCTTACACTCCATTGAAATATGAAACACCTTGTTGTGGTTTCTCCCCTCAGGAGGAAAATCACGATCAGTAAATCCCAAACCATTTCCAGCTGAAATATTATTGGCCACCGCCTCTAACTGGTTCACAGATATTTCCTGTGGTACGTAGGCACCATTCAAAATTCTCAAGAGAGCATTTCTATGACCTTTCGAACACATCAGTAATTGCAAGATGGAAATCTTTGATTAGGTTTGACCCAACTGCTCAACAACTTTGTAATCAGACTTCTTGATGATTCTCAACAAATCCTCCACATCCTTGGAAGATACAGCATTATCAGGTGCCCCATTCTGAATCGGAGAAATCTGGACATCAGTCACCACTTATTTGCCTTTGGCCTTAGCCAAAGCATCTGCATTGTTTTGTATTGGCTAAGGGGCAAACACCCTGCCACTGCGAGTGATTCTACTGGTACCAGCGAAATTATCAGTGTTTGCAACTGCGGCTTCCACAAGTTTCTCTTTAGACGACTCACCCTCTTCCTTCATGCCATAGTAATACACGTCTGAACCATAATGCCAAGGGACGACCTTCTCACTCTCATATGGAATTGGCCCAGGCACGGTAATCATCAACGCTGCTAGTTGTTCCTCATATGGGATACTGACAGGTATCTGAATAGGCACTTGGATATATATTGGAGCAACTGGCTCATAAGGAATTGAGATCACAGCCACTTCACCATCCTCACTCTTCGCGCCTCTCAACCTTCGATAAAATTGAAGAGGACCCTCGTCGATAAGCTTTTGTACCATACTTTTCAAATCAGCACAACCTTCGGGCTGACTCTTGCAATTCTCACAATCCACACCACAACCCAGGAAGATGCCGCTATTGACCAGATGTTGCTTCACAGACACAAGAGGAAAAGTCAAACAACCCACGTCGGATACAACACTTATCTCTTCACTCTCAATGGCATTCACACCCGAACCTCCGTGAGTAGGCATCGGATTATGGACAATATTGGGCGTAGGAGTGAATTGAATAATCTTTTGGTCCAACAAGTCTTGGACTTTATTCTTCAGCGCAATACACCTCTCTGTATCATGGCCAGGAGCGCCTGATTGAAAAACACACCATGCATTTGCATTGTAATTCGGATATCGCGTATCCGGAGCATGCGGAGCATCTCTCAAAGTAATCTTCTCAATCTTGAGCAAATGTTGCAAGACCTGAGCATATGTCATGGGAATCGGGTCAATTTTTCTATCCCTTCTCTGCCGATACTGGTTATTCTGATATTGAGGGTGTTGCCCTTGTTGTTGTTGTTGCGGCATAGGAATAGTAACAGCATTGACTTGAGAATTACCTCTTCCTTGACCACTTCGCCCATATACAGCGTCCGCATTTCCTTCTCTCTTTCTGGCATGATCCTCTGACGGTTTCTTTCCACCAGTAGAACTAGCAACACCACCCAACTGTATCTTTCCCATCTTCAAACCCATCTCGACACGCTCGCCACATCTAACCATCTCAGCAAAGCTTGCGGAAGTACTACAAGCCAAATAGTAATGTCCAAATAGAGTACTTGTGAACATATCAATCATCTCACGCTCATTCATGGGAGGTTGCACTCTTGCTGCCAATTCACGCCATTTCCGAGCGTATGCTTTGAAAGAATCCCTGGACTCCTGCACCAGACCTTGCAACTAGGTTCGATTAGGCGCCATGTCAACATTATATTGATAATGCTTAATGAAAGCCTCCACAAGATCTCTCCAAGAATGGATATGAGTGTGCTCGAGTTGTACATACCACTCCAAAGAAGCTCCAGCCAAGCTATCTTGGAAAAAGTGCATTAGAAAGCCCTCATTTTCAGAGTACACTGACATCTTCCGGTAATACGCCTTAGCATGAGTCATAGGACAAGTCGCTCCATTGTATTTGTCAAAAGATGGAACTTTGAATTTTGGTGGAATCCTCACACTAGGAACCAGCACCAAGTCATTGATATCCATGCCTAACACCCCTTTGACTTCAACAGCCCTAAGACATTCCTCAATCAGATGATACCTTTCAACTTCCTCACGTGCACCCTCAGCACTATGCCTGGACAACTGATCAAAGTTCTCACCATTGAAATCCAAATTACCACGGTTCTGATTATCTCATCTCCCCAACACACGAGACGGAGGTGGGGGTGGAAACCCGTGATGCTGATTGAAAGGATTATAGTGCCCTCCCACGTGATTAAACTCATTCGGATCATGGTAATCATCAATCTTGCCAGATACATCATCAAACAGCCCATGATGTCCTCCGTTCTCATTCCTTCTGGAGTTCTCGACGAGAACCCGTAAGTCATCCTGCCCCTTGGTCACATTAGTCAATGCTTCCATGAACTGCGCCATCTGCACATTCATCTGCTACGTCAATTGAGCTCTCATCTCTACCATCTGTTCCTGAATCTGTTCCATCTGCCTTCTCTGATTGCTCCTAGTCGGATACGGGTGATTAGCCGTCTTAGAACTCCTTCAAAACCTGCAAAACCTGTGAATGTATGACATGTATGATATATGAATGATATGCATGAAATGTTTGTCAATTTTCAGGTATCCAAGAGTTCATCCCACTTTCAGATAGGACATAGCAACCCTGATACCGAATATATTTGAATAACAATCCACACACGAGAATAATTCAGCAAACTGAGCATACTTCATTCAAACATAATTGCAAATTTGAGTTCATACAAACAAACACATAACCGCGTCACAAAGTGCTCTTAAGGCATACAAAAGAAATCCAGCGTAACAAAATGCGACCCCATCCAACAATCCTGGACATGGGCGACAAATATCAAAATAAACAGCAAATCGACATCATGGACCAAACAGATCCACTCCACAGCAACACTAGGATCGCCTGGTAATAGAATGGGCTCCTCCATCTCCTCTCCGTTGGGTTCGGAGTCTTGTTAATTCTTCTTCAAGTCGAGCAGACTTAGCCCTCTCTTGCGCTAGCTGTTTATCTGAATCCCGCTTCTGCCTCTTGAGGCTACTTTCTGATCTCTGTAACTATAGACACTCCTGTTGCTTATGGCGCAAATCTTCTTTTAGCAACTCATAAGGACGCCTCTGGACACTTGCCAAACTTGAGCTTGCACCTTCGACTTGCTTGAGCTGGTGCATCAACCTCATCTTTGCATCTCTTTCTTCAAAGAATTTCAAGTTAGTCTCTTGTTCCCTTTCGTGCAACCTGTAGTTGGTAACCAAAGCATCCTTGTAAAGTTCTGTTGGCACAAATTCAGATAGAATCAAAGGAGGTTGCTTTTGAAGTGGTGCGACCCTGTCATATGGCAGCAACAAGTTTCCGACCCGCTTTTCAATCCATTTAACATACGGTGTCAGAGCGAGCGATTCTTTCTTCCCTAAATGGGCTCCATAATGCTTACGGATTTTCTTCCAAGCCACAATTATCCTCTTCAATTTTTCTGGATCCGACCCCTTCTCAAAATAGACCGTCTTCGTTACCAAATGATCTGATGGCTTGTCTTTCAAGGTATACCCCAATTGACGCAAGGATACCACGGGATTGTAATTGATGCAGCCTCTAGTACCAACCAAAGGAACATTATCAAACTCACCGCACCCAACTATCACCTCAAAAACGTTGATCCGGTACTTTTGCCACTGAATATCATATGAAGTAAGTGACATAATCCTTTGGGTCCACTTGAGTGTCTCCCTTGTCTTCACAAAAGGTCCTTTGCTGGGCAACAAATAGAGGAACCAGATGAACAACAACTGAAGGCAACAAGTGATAGCACCGCCACCTTTCTCATATCGGGAGTGAATGGCATAATAAGTATCGGCCAACAATGTAGGAATATGATTCTTTCCCATGAAGATATCTACCGCGGCCGAGTCTACAAAATTGGGAACATTCGGGAACATCACAATCCCATAAATGGCCACAGCAAGCAATGCATTGTACACGTTCCAATTCTTTTTCTCAAATTCTTCTCTAGCTTTTCTCACCAAGAACTTCAAAGAGAAACCCGAGACACCTCCATTCGACTTCCAATCATCAGATACTTCTTTTATGCTCAAATAAAGAGCAACAGCGATCAACTTGAAATTCACTTCTTTAGGAATGTCGATGAATGGCACTTCGTCTTTTATCTTGAGATTAAGAATGATAGAGTACTCTTCCAATGTCGGAGCCAACTGGTAATCCTGGAACGTGAAACACCTCATTTCAGGATCATAGAATTGCATCAAAGTTTGCAAAGCAGGAGTATCAACCACGGTTTCCAACAAAGTCAAAATATTCCCATAATTATCTGTGAAATTCTTCAAGCAGAAAGTGGTCATTAACAAACTCAAACCCTCTAATGCGGTCAACGGCTCTCGGAAGAAGCTGTAGGTGTGCGTATGTCTCTTTGCTTCCTTGACAGTATCAATGGGAGTGTCCATCTTTAACTCGAGTGAACTCCTGAATTTCCCTGAAAAACATGACATGCAAATGCTTGTTATACATTTTTTTTTGCGTTTCTTTTGGAAATAAATATGCTATGATGCAAAGTGGTGGGACTTAGTGCCGCCCACCGGGCATTCTGGACTGCCGGTAACACACATAATACAAAGCCAAAGGTTCGGCCCCAAATGGTATACCACACGGAATATCAATCCACGGAACCAAAGCCCATAGTCAATAACACACTGGAATAGAACACAGATTACCACTCGAACAAGAACCATAGTACCCCACGAACAGGAACCAATAGTACACTCGAACGAGAACAGCGGTAACCCACGAACGAGAACAGCGGTCACCAACAATGTACCTGTTATATGATCATTGATTCCCGCCCCACTCACGGGTAAAATCTAGGCCAAGGTAAGGTCATGAAACGCAGTATACAGTCCGCCCGAAGGTAAGCATCATCATAGTGCGGATGCGGGTGACGATAATACCTCCGTTTGAAACCACTACTCTGCTCGTGGTCACATAATCAATCCCGAGACGTACACCTCGAGACAAACCATGCTCCCACTCTATCCTAGGGTTCCTATGGTTCACACAATAAAACACCCAATGATAAACACACAAGCGCTAGGATTGACTCGCTAAGTCCGAGCCCGCAATAGGTCTAGACGTCCCCAGCAGAGTCGCCAGCTGTCGCTACCGCGAAAATTAACAGAGTCGCCACTAACATATTTATCCTAAAAAGGAAGGGAATGCCAGTAAACCACGAAACAAAACAACGGTCTCACGACCAGAGAAAAAGGGTAAGGGAGCCGGTTACGCGAGGGGAAGGCGCTAGCACCCCTCGTGCCCATCGTACTCGATGGTATCCACGCTTATGTCTAAATCTATGGGTGTGTAGCAAATCTACGCTAGTCTGGACTAAAATGAACGCAGAATGTAGGGAAAAGAAAGGATTGTGCTCGCACGGGACCTACCCCGCTGCCTACGTATCTGTTTTGCAGAATCAGAGCTACCGTAGCTCGGCTAACTAGTTTATGTTTGTTTTGTGTTTTTTAGATGAACAAGTTACATTCACACTCCGCTGCTCGACCATTGGAGACTTATGATTGGAAATGGAGCGGAAATAACAAGCTCTTAAGAAAAGAAAATCAAAGAGTGTGGTTTGTGTTTTAAAAGATGCATGTGGAAGACCTAAGCTAAGGGGGAAAGCTTGCTACCTATTGTTAGCATACAAAGGGTACCAGTCTACACTAAACTATCAACCTACGGGGATAAGCAAAAGTAAACAAATAGCACACAAACGAGCATCCGCTCGTAAAGCAAACAAACCAACGACACTGACCGAATGGTAGAAAGGCGGTCACGCCATAGCCAAGGGGAGCAGCTCAACCCAAGTCAACCAAGCATTAGACCTCGCGAAAATGATCGGGCCATAGACAAGAGGAGCGAGTCCCTCTCAACAACCAAGCCGTCACGGATTGTAAAGGAAAACGGTGCGTGCGTACACCGAGCATCAACGTCGAGCAATGCGAGCTATAGGAAAGGCGGGGGTCCGGTTGCATGAACCCTTTTCCTGACATACTCGATAACAAGATCTTGTGCATGTTCGGAAGCCAGCGACGCGTAGCGTGCGCATACCAAACGGACTCGATGAGACTAGGCGGGGGTTGATTACTAACCCTTTCCGCATGCCTTCCATGAGGACTTAACGGAGTTCCATATAGGACTTATTACACCGTGACTCCCTGCCGCAAAGCACAAATATAAACATACCAACAAAAACAGAGCCTCTTTCGAGGGCTTGGCCAGATTCATGTCTAAGTCCTACTTCTCATGTTAAAGGATGATGCGAGAAAGCGATAAAGTGCGAGGGAAAATAAAAATTAAACGGAATCAATACCAAACAGATGATGAACCGTAAACTGTAGCGAAGAAAAGCAAAGAAACTAGGATCCCGCGAGCGAGCTAGCAAAAGCAACAGCAAACATGTCAGCACTTCGATTAAAATCTGCGTAAGCAATCAAGGGTCGACGCGGTGAAAGTAAATCACGCGCTTACGTGTGCATTGAGCACAACGAATATCATACACCTGCGAGGAACACGAGTGTGAGCATCAACCGGAAAGAGCCTCCATATTACCTTGCATACTGGCACACACGTTAGAGATAACAAGACACTGCAATCGGAATTGCATTATTGTACTACAAACTAAATCGAAAATGAACAACTGAGTAAAACATAAGAATGAGATAAGCGGAAAATAACAACTACACGGGGCAGAAACATAGCACATGAGAAAGTATATACAAAACGCATCAAGAAAAAGTAGCAACCATCCGTAAGCGGACAAAGTACAAACGAACACAAATTACACACGTTCTCGAACGCGAATATGGCATTTAATACACTCTTTAAGCATAAGCACACAAAAACAAAAATAGCAACATGAGATAGCAATCAAAAGTAGATCAAATATATACACTAAAAATATGAAAACCAAAACGAGCATTTACAAGTCAAAAGGTACACCGAAACGATAAAATCGGGTAAAAATGATAAAAACTAAACTTGTCGGAATTAAACCAAAATTTTATGGTAAGCTAAAAATACGTCAAGGAAATTAAATATGAAGTCAGAATTTATTAAATCGGCCCGGAGGCACGACTTTCAAGACGGGGCAGAAGCGAAATTGATAAAAAAAGTCGGCCAAAACCGAAAATAAAGTGCACCATCAGCTCTAAAAATATTATTCCACTCAAGAAACATTATTCACATGATCAAAAACGATAAGCGGTTCAAAAGATATGGTATTTTGAAGTGAAACCGACACACCGCGTCTATTTACAAAATTGAGGGAAAAAAGAGGATAGCATTCATGTCATAACAGAAAAATTCAGCACTCAATAGCAGCACTTAATCAATCAACACTTAATCTATTCCCATTTTGCATCCACAACTAAATCATAAGCCAAATGCACAACAATTTCTTCTAGTTTCTACATTCCCATGAGTCAACAAAATGATGAAATGCACCAACAACTACACAAGCAAAATTCTGCATTGAAAAGAGTTTAAAACAGTCCCTATAAGTTTCACAAATCATGTTATATTCCACCATCAACAATTAGGATTCAAACACATTATGCTCATATGTCTTCTAAGCATTTTTATGAGGCAAAGTAAATGAAATACAACACAACCAATGCTAACCAAAATTCTGCACTTTAAGATCTCTACAACAGTCCCAACAAGCCACAAAGCATTCAAAGAAAGGTCACCGAAATACACATTTCAATCCACAAAATTACACACAATCACAAGAAATTAACTCATGGCAATCAGTACAAAAGTATGCAAGCAAACACTTTGAACTTAACACATAGAAACATCATTTCAAATAAGCATGCCATATGACTTTCAACGTGACAAATTCAAGAATTAACAAACACATGAATATGATTCCACCGGAAAAAAAATCAAGTGCCAAGAATTATCAACAATTATGCATTTTTATGTAATTTCTCAATTTCAAGCACCAACAAGTATGGATGTCACACATTCAGGACTTGAATCCTCAATTAAGCATGTTAATATCGTATTGCAATTTCAAGAATCAACAAATCCCAACAATGTTCATTTTCAAGAATTAGCAAGTATGCATAAATCTCATGTTCAAGAATAGAAACCTAATGACAATCCACAAGTAGTTTTCAAATTCAAGCTTCAATGCACATCAAC
Organism: Vicia villosa; assembly: GCF_029867415.1. Taxonomy (NCBI): domain Eukaryota; kingdom Viridiplantae; phylum Streptophyta; class Magnoliopsida; order Fabales; family Fabaceae; genus Vicia; species Vicia villosa. The sequence goes on from NW_026705752.1 coordinate 422,600, forward strand.
ACATGTTAATTGATTCAAAATGAAATTAAGCCTCACAATAACTAGCATCATCATCATCTTCAAGGATTTTAACAATTATTCACAATCATCATTAACAACTCATGGCAACAAGACTATATGCAAAAATTCAGCATGATCACCATCTCTCACTTGCAACAATCAACACGCATCTGTCAAGATTTTCAATACTCATGGACAACAAGTAAAGATCACGTGCAATAAATAGTGCCAACAAGTTCTACTTAGGAAAATTCAGCAACATCAACATTCTAAATCCACCACAAACAGCTCCAATTTCTTGCTATCACTCGAAATTAAGAACAAACACTTCTTACAAACAATTCATCAAGCACCTATTGCGCACATCTTGAACAACAATGATCATGAACATATTAACAACAACGTCCTCAATCAAATTCACTCAACAATCCACACTAATTTTTATCATCGACAAACAACAATCCAAAATCATCATCCAATTCAATTATCATCATCACAGAAGTTATCAAGCAACATCTAATTTCATATTATCATTCATAAGCAAGAGGAATTAGAGATTACCACAAAAGAATGTAGAAGAGAGGGGAAGAAGATCCCGCAAAATCAGTCGCTGGAACGGAGGGAGTAGACCGCCGAAGTCGTGGCGGAAGGAGGGATAGGCTTGTGCGGTGGTCCTCACGGAGATGGTGCGATAGGATGTAACATGTTGCGACTAAATTCAGAAGGATCTTTGAGTTTTGATCAATTTGTGTTCTTGAGCTTGATGAATGTTCTTGAGAAATTTATGAAGTTGTTATGAGTTTATGAGTATTTTGTAAGTTTTGATTTTGAGAGAATTGAGAGAGAGTGAGGGAAAGTGTTTTTGATCTTTTTGGGAGAATTGAAATTATGAGAGAAAAAGAGGGAAAAAAATATATATAGTTTAAATGGTGAAATGTCAAAAATGCCCCCGACGTATCTCTTTTTGCTCATTTTCGGGGAAACCTGACTCGGTGTAAAATTCGGAAATTAAATGAACATCACTGTGAAGATGACCAAATTTGTGACTCGTAGCCACGAGAATCGTCTCAATCCGACAAACGGTGAGGAATTTATGCGCATTTGAATGACGAGAAATATCGGTTCATCTGGTGCGACTGTGCAGAATTTTGCGAGTACCGTTTCAAAGAACTCGATAAAACTCATACTTCGGTTTGAAATCTGACTTAGCATGTGTGGCGAAGAATCGAAGCTAACAAAATTTCCGAGAAAATGCCTCCGGAATGGACTTCATACGATAAAAATAGAAGAAATTATGAATTTTCAAACTTGGCGCGACATACCCGAAAACACATTTTTTACCGAAAGATTACAGTGTTCTTCAAAATGCTGGGAATTTCCAGTGCATAATTGGCCTTCGGTCCGTACATATGAAATCTCGGTAATGATGACACGGAGCTCCACTTAAATTTTCGAGTGAATCGGACGAACGGATTGTGAGATATGAATATTTTATTGTCCGAAAACCTGCAGTTCAACACCATTTTTCACTGTGAAATCTCCAGAAATTTATAAATCTGACAACCTTCCTCAAAGAATTGGTTTCTGAGTCAAACATGAAAGTTGTAGATAACGTCGAAACGGTCCCGACTACGCGAGAACCAAGCTCATATCGTCTTCCAAATAAGACTTGTGAATTTTCTCGTATTTCCACTATATGAACCACATTTCACACCATATCTTCTTAAAGTCATGAAAACTCTTTACTATTTTCCTTCTTTTTCGAACGACGAAATAAACGCCAGGGATAAATTATAGCTCTAACAAAGAGGGCAAATTTTGGGGTACAACACCTACCTTGTCTTATTGGAGAATAATCTGGGGGTGTTGATGCTATGCAAGTATCCAATCACCTTCGGAATGCCTCGAGGAAGCTTTTGCACTCTTTAAATCTTGTTGAAACCTTCTAATTCTTACAAACCGATCTTGAGTTTCTTGGTGAATTTCTTGATCTTATGTGTGTGCCTCTGAGCAGAAATTCCAACCCCTAATGCATTGGCTTGTGTTGTGTATTTATAGGGGAACAATTTTAGGTTAACAAAATAGTCCACAACCCTTTTGAATCCAATCTTGCAAGTTTGTAAAAATTGATTCAAATCTTGAATAGAAACTTTCTATATTTGCCCAACCTTGCATTAACCTTTTCCAATTATATTAGCACGAAATTATATTGCAAATTTGCAATAAATATTGATTGGAATTGATCAATATGCATCCTTTAATACAATATTTGATTTTTCTTTCAATTACTTCATTTGAAATCATTTTTAAATGAAATAAAATTGTATAAAATTGATGAAATTCGTGGCACATGGTTTGGATAACTAAGGTAGCTTGTGGACCAAGATTAAGTCTTAAAAATATAGGCCCCTTTGCAAAAGATTCCAATTTGAACCTCTTTTATTTCACATTTTGCCTCCAAAATTACCCAACTTTGACAAGGCATATCTCTCTCAATTTTTGAGCTATGAAGGAGTTCTAGGACTTTTTGGAAACCTCGATATGTCCTCTACAAGCCACTTTGGAACATATTTTCCATTTGGAGATTTTATCTTGAAGTTATGGCCTTTGACAAAAAACTGCTTTTGGTTGACTTTTGAAAAGGACCTATAATGTTTTGTACCATATCTCCCAAATGAAGCATTTCTGGCCTTGGCATGTGAGAGACAAAGTTGTAGAGAATTCAATTTCCTTCGAAATAGGCTTTGGTTGGGAAATTTTTGATGTTCCATGTGAAAGTTATGGCCAGTCAAAGTTGAGTTGACTTTCTTCTAAAGAAACCCTAATTTGAACCTTTTTGCATTTGTTCATTTCTGAGTTTCTATTGATGAACCGTGATCAACCTTTGATCAAATGATTGATATAATCTCCCATACTTGATGTTGACCAAAAATCAGAGGTTTTGACTATGCTTTGACCATGGTTGACTTTTAGGTGAACCCAAATGACTGTGGATCATCTGAGCTGTTTGAACAAGTAAACTTTGGATCTGGGCCTTGACTTTTGACATAGAGGTATCTTGGATCATAATGGGCCATGGAGAAATTCATTAGAGACCATGTTTTGCTAATTCCCTCAGGAGAGTACCAAACCCTAACTTTAGGAGACTCTTGCTCAGGAGAATGACTTGATGAAACTCTTGAACCTTGAATCGTTGTGAATGGAATATGGAAGGCAAATTTTGGGGTATGACAGCTGCCCCTGTTTAATCTTCTTCAACCGGAGGTTGTAAATTTGTATGCCTGTTGGAGTATAAAGGTGGAAGTAGATTGAACACTAGAATACCCAGAAATTTGCGCTTGCTGGTGTAGGAAGCAGTGATGGGTTTAAAGATGCCATCCATTTGCTTGACAAGATACTTGTCTAATGCATATGCTTTTCAGACCTGGATCATTTGATTGTATCTGAGGAGATATGAAGTAATGTTTTACATAAGACTACCTGAAGAGGTTCATGAATAGGGTATATCAAAATCTGATGCGAAGAAGCTTAGGCTTTGAACAAATCTTAGGAAGAATGTCTTAGAGAAGACTAACTAAAAAGCTCTCTAAGAGGGTGGGAGATGTCTTAGAAATAATTGGATAAATGTTTCTAAGGGAGATTACCTAGAAGGGTATGATATGTCTTAGAAAAGATTGGATAAATATTTTAAGAAGGCTACCTAGAAAGGCATGATATGTCTTAAACAAGACTCGCCTAGAAAGGCTCCTAAAAAGATATGAAACGTCTTAAATAAGATTCACCTGGAGAGGCTTTTATAAAGGATATGGAATGTCTTAAAAAAGATTACCGCTGAGGTCTGTCCTTAGCCACGCCAAAGCCTAAAACATATCCTAGCAGCGGGTTTTCGTCGTTGGGGATCTCATCCTGAACCAAGGTATCCCCAGACTGAACCTCTTTTGCCTTGTCTTGTTTATCTAGGAGGGCCTTCATGAATCCTAGCATCTGAGCCATACCTCCTTTAACCTCTTCCATACTGACCTTTAGTTGATCCACTTCCTCACGAAGGGCGGCTTGATTCTGTTCTAGCTGATCCATTGATTTCTTTTACTGAAATCTTGTTTGATAAGACGATCGGGATGTTAGGTTATCCTTCCTAATGATCCTTGCTCTGGAGATAAAAGAGAAATCTCCTCTCAATGCCATGAAAATGATGTTCATGCCATGAATGATATGCTTTATTCGTATTTATGTCTTATCCACATTTATGGATTAAATATAATAAATATCTTTTTTTTCTCTCATTTTTTTTAATAAGACATGATGCAAGAATGCACATGATGCATGATGAATGGAAAAAAAAAAGAAAAAAAGAAAAAAGAAATAACAAACAAATAATAAACAACATATATATATATATATATATATATATATATATATATATATATATCACATAATCACATAGGCCCTAGGTTCATAGGTTCGACGTAGCGGCTCTAGGGAGCCTACCATTTCCATGGGTATGTCCTAGACACGGGTCTCATGGGGTCGTTCGTAGTCTCCGAGACTTTTTGTCTCTTTGGATTTTAGAACAACTCATTTTATCCAATGAGGTTCAAATTTTTGGGGTAGGTTCTCAGAGAGATCAGCTGAATACTCAGTCCTGCCCTCAACAAAGTCAAGCCTCATTTTGGACATTTCTGAATATTCAACCCACTCCGAGTGGAGTTACCAATAAGACTCGTAGGCGATTCAAGTCCCCCTGGTCGTATGGATAACTCCCACACTTAGGTTTTAACACAAATATATGACCATGCATATATAAAAATAACAACCAGGCAGTTAAAAATAAATATATTAACATAAACAATTAAATATTTTTAGACAAAAATAAACAAATAAACAAATTAAATATCAAAATAATTACAAACCCTAAAAATGGCAAATTAGCCAAATCCTAAAAATTTTCCAAACCTAAACCCTGCCAAAACCTATAGGAGCATAGTATTCACCATTAAGTGTTTTCTCCAGCAGAGTCGCCAGCTGTAGCAACCTGCCCTAAAAATATAGATTTAGAGTCGCCACCTATTCTACTGATTGGAAAAATAGCAAGTGTACTATTTTGCCTCTGTAGTAATAACGGAGAAATTCCCCGAATGTCGATCTCAAGGACTGAGTAGTAATATCGAGTGCAAATTGTAGTTCAATTAAACAAAAACTAATGTTGGGGTTGTGTTTGCAAATTGTGACTAAACCATAATTAAAATAAGCAGAAAAGTAAATTGGCTTATTGACAAATATGAGTATTATGCTAGGGTAAAGTGTGTGATTATTCCTGTAATAACCTTGGATTTATATCTCCTCAACAAGTTCATAGTGTTCAATTACCAGCCTTTTAGGATATTTTCCCCTAATTCCTTAGCGGGAAAACCTTTGAACATTCATCCTAAATCCTAAGTGCTTGGAGAATTATGATGAAATCAAGCCTTTATGTTATCAAGAGTTAACCGGTAACTATAGGGTATCCCTAGTCCTAGGTGATATCTACTATAGTCTAATCGTACAAAAACCTTAACAACCGCTGTCCAGCTGGTTGTTAACCGTAAATCAATCTTGTTAGTCCGACAAAGAAAGCATAAAAACCTTGTACAATTAAATTAAATAAGAAAATAAATTTATTGATGAACTCAGGAATTCAAAATCATTACATAATCAAATCAGGGACACCCCCTAGCATTAGGGTTTAATTACTTATATTTTTCAAAGAAAACAAAATATAAAATAGAGACATTACAAGAATTGAGATGAAAGTTGATCTTCTATCGCTTCTGTTCATGAAAACCTTCTTCTCTCCCAAACCCTTGTTTTCTCCAATCTCCAATCGTGTCTTCTCTTGGCCAAAAAGTTCTCTAATTCATCGTTAAAACTCTTCTAAATAGTGCAGACTCACTTAGGTTGGTTGGAAGTACCCAAAATGACGCTTGGGTCAATACTTAATAAAAAAATCACAAAAATTAGAAAAATCAGCGTTTTAGCCAACACTGCCCGTGTCAGGCAACACGGGTGGCCGTGTTGGCCCTCTGAACATAAATTCTCGAAATCATTCCCAGCACTACTGACACGGGTGCCAGTGTTAGGTAACACGGCCCGTGTCAGCCCTTAACTTCCGAATTTGGCTTTGAGTTCTTCAGCAAAGTTGTAGCCCTTTTCGTTAGCAAAATTTTTCCACCGGTACCGCGTCATTCCGAGTTACGAAGCTCTAGTTATGATCAAAATACTACACGCCTGTCACGATGAGAAACATGTTGAAAATTTCCAGATCTCACACTTGCTAACACGAGCCGTGTCAGCCCCGTGACTTTCATCTCTTTTGCATTTTCTTGGCCACGCTTCATCCTAACACGGCCAGTTTCAGGTGACACAGGTGGTCGTGTCAGACCTCATGTAGCTTGATTTTTCACTTCCTTCGAAACTCCCCTTTTTATACTTTTTTCGCATAGATTTGTGTCGATTTATTCCTTTGATCCTGCAAACAGTAAAATACACAACCAAAGCATAAAATGTAGAAGAATGAAGTAAAACAGTTGATAATATAAAGCAAAGACGACTAAAATCAACGGTAAATAAACGTGTAAAAACCACTGATCAAACTCCCCCAAACTTAAACCGTTGTTTGACCTCAAGCGACAATTACAAAAGAAAATGACCTTTCAGGCACACCGATGTTCCTACGTGAGATATCCGTTTGTATTGATCAAGAAACAGTTGGTCCGGTATTCACATGACGCGACGAGTTTCTGCTAGAACATTAAACCTTAAGCTCCCCTTTCGGATACCTCTCCAACTAAGCTTTGCACTTAAGTCTCTTTCTGATTTTCCTCCTCTTTCATTCGGACAATCACATTAAGGCACTGCATTTCTTATAATGATCATCACATGCATGAGACGAATCAAGGCTTTTTATTTATTTTTTTCTGGCACCAAACGAGCAACATTTGCTACTTTGAATTACCGATGAAATTTTCAAACTTTGCAGTTATATATTGTCCTTTTTGGACGACGTTTGGGGATCAACCTGCTTTGGGCTGAATAACTGGGTGAGGGTTACCCAACTTAGAGAGTCGGTTGCCTTTTACCGCCTTTTCATCATCTGGTGCCAACTTTATCGGTTTTTTTCTCAACCAGTCATCACGCATGTGAATCTGAATTATGCCAGACTGTATCAATAAACTACTCGAGGAGTACTTCCCAGGAGACAAGTACTATGGTGCAAATCTACATGTTAGACTCGTATTTCTTTTAGGGAACCAAGGGTGTTTAAACAAACCTCTTCTTGTCACATTATTCTGAACTTCCTGTCCTCAAACAATCCTCCCTTTATCTCTATATACTATTCCCGATCGCTCTTTAAGATCAAAACTCTTCAACAAAAATTAAAATTTCGGTCAAAATTTGGGAAGAACTCAATGTTTGGTTTTACACATCATAACAAAAACATAAAAATAAAAATGCAAGAGTAAATCCTCCCCCAAACTTGAACTAAACATTGGCCCCAATGTTTCAGAACAAGCCCGAGAGGGGTGACTCACAGAGGGTAGTGCAACTCTAACTGCAGCTTCCTAGCATTCACCAGAAAGGACCCCTTTTTATTTCCTAAAAAAAAACAACAAACACAAAAAGAAAACTAAGTTATTAAAAGCATGGGTTGCCTCCCACAAAGCGCTCCGTTTAACATCGCATGGCTCGACGGTCAATTCCTCTTGTTAGGGTGGCATATATGACACAAAGAACAAATCATCTTTTTTCTTTCTTTTGTTTGGTAGCAATCCCATGAACTTAAAGTATTGATGATGTTGCTGCCAAATCCTTTTTAGCTTGATTTTGTTGAACAAGGCATAAATGTCTTCCAATACTTTGTCAATTTCTTGTCTTTCATCTGCCTTGTTATAAAAATAGTTTTTGGGGATACCCTTTTGTTGAAGATTTTCTTGTGGGATGTCCATATCTTCACAAATTGTTAAATTTGTGGTTTTATCCAAAACTCGATCATCTTCAAGTTTCCTTATTTCTTCTTCTCCACATTTCTTTTTTACCTCAAATTCTTCTATTCTTACTGCATCCTCTTCATCTGATGTTATGCATTTTTCTTCTGGTTCCACATATTTTTCTTCCAACTGAAACTTTCTCCAAATAAACCTATCTGGATAAAAGTTAGCTTCCTTACATTCATTCATAAGGATTCTTTACTTCTCTCTTATATGCTTTAAAAATTTTAGTCGCCTCTTCCAAGGTGACTCCCGAATCAGGGGACCAACATGCAGGAGATACAGGTAGCAATGTATCAAAACAATACATAGCTACAAAACTCAGACAATTTGTTAGTAGCAAAGTATAGAAGAATTCATGAAGATAAAATAATCTGACTTTTTTTTTTCTTTTTTTTTATAATAAAATCAAATCCAAATAAACAAAAACTGAAAAACAAATTTTTAGTTAACGAGTAACAAAATTTCAATTGAACTAAAATCAAAACTCTATATTTTGGCAGTCCCCGGCAACGGCGCCAAAAACTTGATCGGAAAAATAGCAAGTGTACTATTTTGCCTCTGTAGTAATAACGGAGAAATTCCCCGAATGTCGATTTCAAGAACTGCGTAGTAATATCGAGTGCAAATTGTAGTTCAATTAAACAAAAACTAATGTTGGGGTTGTGTTTGCAAATTATTACTAAACAATAATTAAAATAAGCAGAAAAGTAAATTGGCTTTTTGACAAATATGAGTATTATGCTAGGGTAAAGTGTGTGATTGTTCCTGTAATAACCTTGGATTTAGATCTCCTCAACAAGTTCATAGTATTCAATTACCAGCCCTTTAGGATATTTTCCCCTAATTCCTTAGCGGGAAAACCTTTGAACATTCATCCTAATTCCTAAGTCCTTAGAGAATTATGATGAAATCAAGCCTTTATGTTATCAAGAGTTAACCGGTAACTATAGGGTATCCCTAGTCCTAGGTGATATCTACTATAGTCTAATTGTACAAAAACCTTAACAACCGTTGTCCAGCTGGTTGTTAACCGTAAATCAATCTTGTTGGTCCGACAAAGAAAACATAAAAACCTTGTACAATTAAATTAAATAAGAAAATAAATTTATTGATGAACTCAGGAATTCAAAATCATTACATAATCAAATCAGGGACACCCCCTAGCATTAGGGTTTAGTTACTCATATGTTTCAAAGAAAACAAAATATAAAATAGAGACATTACAAGAATTGAGATGAAAGTTGATCTTCAATCGCTTCCGTTCATGAAAACCTTCTTCTCTCCCAAACCCTTGTTTTCTCCAATCTCCAATCGTGTCTTCTCTTGGCCAAAAAGTCCTCTAACTCACGTTAAAACTCTTCTAAATAGTGCAGACTCACTTAGGTTGGTTGGAAGTACCCAAAATGCCCCTTGGGTCAATACTTAATAAAAAATCACAAAAATTAGCAAAATCAGCGTTTTAGCCAACACTGCCTGTGTCAGGCAACACGGGTGGCCGTGTTGGCCCTCTGAACATAAATTCTCGAAATCATTCCTAGCACTGCTGACACGGGTGCCCGTGTTAGGTAACACGGCCTGTGTCAGCCCTTAACTTCCAAATTTGGCTTTGAGTTCTTCATCAAAGTTGTAGCCCTTTTCGTTAGCGAAATTTTGCCACCGGAATCGCGTCATTCCGAGTTACGAAGCTCTAGTTATGATCAAAATACTACACGCCTGTCACGATGAGAAACATGCTGAAAATTTCCAGATCTCACACTTGCTAACACGAGCCGTGTCAGCCCCGTAACTTTCATCTCTTTTGTATTTTCTTGGCCACGCTTCATCCTAACACGGCCAGTTTTAGGTGACACGGGTGGTCGTGTCAGACCTCATGTAGCTTGATTTTTCACTTCCTTCGAAACTCCCTTTTTTGTACTTTTTCGCATAGATTTGTCTCGATTTATTCCTTTGAGCCTGCAAACAGTAAAATACACAACCAAAGCATAAAATGTAGAAGAATGAAGTAAAACACTTGATAATATAAAGCAAAGACGACTAAAATCAACGGTAAATAAACGTGTAAAAACCACTGATCAAACTCCCCCAAACTTAAACCGTTGTTTGACCTCAAGCGACAATTACAAAAGAAAATGACCTTCCAGGCACACCGATGTTCCTATGTGAGATATCCGTTTGTATTGATCAAGAAACAGTTGGTCCGGTATTCACATGACGCGACGAGTTTCTGCTAGAACATTAAACCTTAAGCTCCCCTTTCGGATACCTCTCCAACTATGCTTTGCACTTAAGTCTCTTTATGATTTTCCTCCTCTTTCATTCGGACAATCACATTAAGGCACTGCATTTCTTATAATGATCATCACATGCATGAGACGAATCAAGGGTTTTTATTTATTTTTTTCAGCACCAAACGAGCAACATTTGCTACTTTTAATTACCGATGAAATTTTCAAACTTTGCAGTTATATATTGTCCTTTTTGGACGACGTTTGGGGATCAACCTGCTTTGGGCTGAATAACCGGGTGAGGGTTACCCAACTTAGAGAGTCGGTTGCCTTTTACCGCCTTTTCATCATCTGGTGCCAACTTTATCGGTTTTTTTCTCAACCAGTCATCACGCATGTGAATCTGAATTATGCCAGACTGTATCAATAAACTACTCGAGGAGTACTTCCCAGGAGACAAGTACTATGGTGCAAATCTACATGTTAGACTCGTATTTCTTTTAGGGAACCAAGGGTGTTTAAACAAACCTCTTCTTGTCACATTATTCTGAACTTCCTGTCCTCAAACAATCCTCCCTTTATCTCTATATACTATTCCCGATCGCTCTTTAAGATCAAAACTCTTCAACAAAAATTAAAATTTCGGTCAAAATTTGGGAAGAACTCAATGTTTGGTTTTACACATCATAACAAAAACATAAAAATAAAAATGCAAGAGTAAATCCTCCCCCAAACTTGAACTAAACATTGGCCCCAATGTTTCAGAACAAGCCCGAGAGGGGTGACTCACAGAGGGTAGTGCAACTCTAACTGCAGCTTCCTAGCATTCACCAGAAAGGACCCCTTTTTATTTCCTAAAAAAAAACAACAAACACAAAAAGAAAACTAAGTTATTAAAAGCATGGGTTGCCTCCCACAAAGCGCTCCGTTTAACATCGCATGGCTCGACGGTCAATTCCTCTTGTTAGGGTGGCATATATGACACAAAGAACAAATCATCTTTTTTCTTTCTTTTGTTTGGTAGCAATCCCATGAACTTAAAGTATTGATGATGTTGCTGCCAAATCCTTTTTAGCTTGATTTTGTTGAACAAGGCATAAATGTCTTCCAATACTTTGTCAATTTCTTGTCTTTCATCTGCCTTGTTATAAAAATAGTTTTTGGGGATACCCTTTTGTTGAAGATTTTCTTGTGGGATGTCCATATCTTCACAAATTGTTAAATTTGTGGTTTTATCCAAAACTCGATCATCTTCAAGTTTCCTTATTTCTTCTTCTCCACATTTCTTTTTTACCTCAAATTCTTCTATTCTTACTGCATCCTCTTCATCTGATGTTATGCATTTTTCTTCTGGTTCCACATATTTTTCTTCCAACTGAAACTTTCTCCAAATAAACCTATCTGGATAAAAGTTAGCTTCCTTACATTCATTCATAAGGATTCTTACTTCTCTCTTATATGCTTTAAAAATTTTAGTCGCCTCTTCCAAGGTGACTCCCGAATCAGGGGACCAACATGCAGGAGATACAGGTAGCAATGTATCAAAACAATACATAGCTACAAAACTCAGACAATTTGTTAGTAGCAAAGTATAGAAGAATTCATGAAGATAAAATAATCTGACTTTTTTTTTCTTTTTTTTTATAATAAAATCAAATCCAAATAAACAAAAACTGAAAAACAAATTTTTAGTTAACGAGTAACAAAATTTCAATTGAACTAAAATCAAAACTCTATATTTTGGCAGTCCCCGGCAACGGCGCCAAAAACTTGATCGGAAAAATAGCAAGTGTACTATTTTGCCTCTGTAGTAATAACGGAGAAATTCCCCGAATGTCGATTTCAAGAACTGCATAGTAATATCGAGTGCAAATTGTAGTTCAATTAAACAAAAACTAATGTTGGGGTTGTGTTTGCAAATTATTACTAAACAATAATTAAAATAAGCAGAAAAGTAAATTGGCTTTTTGACAAATATGAGTATTATGCTAGGGTAAAGTGTGTGATTGTTCCTGTAATAACCTTGGATTTAGATCTCCTCAACAAGTTCATAGTATTCAATTACCAGCCCTTTAGGATATTTTCCCCTAATTCCTTAGCGGGAAAACCTTTGAACATTCATCCTAATTCCTAAGTCCTTAGAGAATTATGATGAAATCAAGCCTTTATGTTATCAAGAGTTAACCGGTAACTATAGGGTATCCCTAGTCCTAGGTGATATCTACTATAGTCTAATTGTACAAAAACCTTAACAACCGTTGTCCAGCTGGTTGTTAACCGTAAATCAATCTTGTTGGTCCGACAAAGAAAACATAAAAACCTTGTACAATTAAATTAAATAAGAAAATAAATTTATTGATGAACTCAGGAATTCAAAATCATTACATAATCAAATCAGGAACACCCCCTAGCATTAGGGTTTAGTTACTCATATGTTTCAAAGAAAACAAAATATAAAATAGAGACATTACAAGAATTGAGATGAAAGTTGATCTTCAATCGCTTCCGTTCATGAAAACCTTCTTCTCTCCCAAACCCTTGTTTTCTCCAATCTCCAATCGTGTCTTCTCTTGGCCAAAAAGTCCTCTAACTCACGTTAAAACTCTTCTAAATAGTGCAGACTCACTTAGGTTGGTTGGAAGTACCCAAAATGCCCCTTGGGTCAATACTTAATAAAAAATCACAAAAATTAGCAAAATCAGCGTTTTAGCCAACACTGCCCGTGTCAGGCAACACGGGTGGCCGTGTTGGCCCTCTGAACATAAATTCTCGAAATCATTCCTAGCACTGCTGACACGGGTGCCCGTGTTAGGTAACACGGCCTGTGTCAGCCCTTAACTTCCAAATTTGGCTTTGAGTTCTTCATCAAAGTTGTAGCCCTTTTCGTTAGCGAAATTTTGCCATCGGAATCGCGTCATTCCGAGTTACGAAGCTCTAGTTATGATCAAAATACTACACGCCTGTCACGATGAGAAACATGCTGAAAATTTCCAGATCTCACACTTGCTAACACGAGCCGTGTCAGCCCCGTAACTTTCATCTCTTTTGTATTTTCTTGGCCACGCTTCATCCTAACACGGCCAGTTTTAGGTGACACGGGTGGTCGTGTCAGACCTCATGTAGCTTGATTTTTCACTTCCTTCGAAACTCCCTTTTTTGTACTTTTTCGCATAGATTTGTCTCGATTTATTCCTTTGAGCCTGCAAACAGTAAAATACACAACCAAAACATAAAATGTAGAAGAATGAAGTAAAACACTTGATAATATAAAGCAAAGACGACTAAAATCAACGGTAAATAAACGTGTAAAAACCACTGATCAAACTCCCCCAAACTTAAACCGTTGTTTGACCTCAAGCGACAATTACAAAAGAAAATGACCTTCCAGGCACACCGATGTTCCTATGTGAGATATCCGTTTGTATTGATCAAGAAACAGTTGGTCCGGTATTCACATGACGCGACGAGTTTCTGCTAGAACATTAAACCTTAAGCTCCCCTTTCGGATACCTCTCCAACTATGCTTTGCACTTAAGTCTCTTTATGATTTTCCTCCTCTTTCATTCGGACAATCACATTAAGGCACTGCATTTCTTATAATGATCATCACATGCATGAGACGAATCAAGGGTTTTTATTTATTTTTTTCAGGCACCAAACGAGCAACATTTGCTACTTTTAATTACCGATGAAATTTTCAAACTTTGCAGTTATATATTGTCCTTTTGGGACGACGTTTGGGGATCAACCTGCTTTGGGCTGAATAACCGGGTGAGGGTTACCCAACTTAGAGAGTCGGTTGCCTTTTACCGCCTTTTCATCATCTGGTGCCAACTTTATCGGTTTTTTTCTCAACCAGTCATCACGCATGTGAATCTGAATTATGCCAGACTGTATCAATAAACTACTCGAGGAGTACTTCCCAGGAGACAAGTACTATGGTGCAAATCTACATGTTAGACTCGTATTTCTTTTAGGGAATTAAGGGTGTTTAAACAAACCTCTTCTTGTCACATTATTCTGAACTTCCTGTCCTCAAACAATCCTCCCTTTATCTCTATATACTATTCCCGATCTCTCTTTAAGATCAAAACTCTTCAACAAAAATTAAAATTTCGGTCAAAATTTGGGAAGAACTCAATGTTTGGTTTTACACATCATAACAAAAACATAAAAATAAAAATGCAAGAGTAAATCCTCCCCCAAACTTGAACTAAACATTGGCCCCAATGTTTCAGAACAAGCCCGAGAGGGGTGACTCACAGAGGGTAGTGCAACTCTAACTGCAGCTTCCTAGCATTCACCAGAAAGGACCCCTTTTTATTTCCTAAAAAAAAACAACAAACACAAAAAGAAAACTAAGTTATTAAAAGCATGGGTTGCCTCCCACAAAGCGCTCCGTTTAACATCGCATGGCTCGACGGTCAGTTCCTCTTGTTAGGGTGGCATATATGACACAAAGAACAAATCATCTTTTTTCTTTCTTTTGTATGGTAGCAATCCCATGAACTTAAAGTATTGATGATGTTGCTGCCAAATCCTTTTTAGCTTGATTTTGTTGAACAAGGCATAAATTTCTTCCAATACTTTGTCAATTTCTTGTCTTTCATCTGCCTTGTTATAAAAATAGTTTTTGGGGATACCCTTTTGTTGAAGATTTTCTTGTGGGATGTCCATATCTTCACAAATTGTTAAATTTGTGGTTTTATCCAAAACTCGATCATCTTCAAGTTTCCTTATTTCTTCTTCTCCACATTTCTTTTTTACCTCAAATTCTTCTATTCTTACTGCATCCTCTTCATCTGATGTTATGCATTTTTCTTCTGGTTCCACATATTTTTCTTCCAACTGAAACTTTCTCCAAATAAACCTATCTGGATAAAAGTTAGCTTCCTTACATTCATTCATAAGGATTCTTACTTCTCTCTTATATGCTTTAAAAAATTTAGTCGCCTCTTCCAAGGTGACTCCCGAATCAGGGGACCAACATGCAGGAGATACAGGTAGCAATGTATCAAAACAATACATAGCTACAAAACTCAGACAATTTGTTAGTAGCAAAGTATAGAAGAATTCATGAAGATAAAATAATCTGACTTTTTTTTTCTTTTTTTTTTTAATAAAATCAAATCCAAATAAACAAAAACTGAAAAACAAATTTTTAGTTAACGAGTAACAAAATTTCAATTGAACTAAAATCAAAACTCTATATTTTGGCAGTCCCCGGCAACGGCGCCAAAAACTTGATCGGAAAAATAGCAAGTGTACTATTTTGCCTCTGTAGTAATAACGGAGAAATTCCCCGAATGTCGATTTCAAGAACTGCATAGTAATATCGAGTGCAAATTGTAGTTCAATTAAACAAAAACTAATGTTGGGGTTGTGTTTGCAAATTATTACTAAACAATAATTAAAATAAGCAGAAAAGTAAATTGGATTTTTGACAAATATGAGTATTATGCTAGGGTAAAGTGTGTGATTGTTCCTGTAATAACCTTGGATTTAGATCTCCTCAACAAGTTCATAGTATTCAATTACCAGCCCTTTAGGATATTTTCCCCTAATTCCTTAGCGGGAAAACCTTTGAACATTCATCCTAATTCCTAAGTCCTTAGAGAATTATGATGAAATCAAGCCTTTATGTTATCAAGAGTTAACCGGTAACTATAGGGTATCCCTAGTCCTAGGTGATATCTACTATAGTCTAATTGTACAAAAACCTTAACAACCGTTGTCCAGCTGGTTGTTAACCGTAAATCAATCTTGTTGGTCCGACAAAGAAAACATAAAAACCTTGTACAATTAAATTAAATAAGAAAATAAATTTATTGATGAACTCAGGAATTCAAAATCATTACATAATCAAATCAGGAACACCCCCTAGCATTAGGGTTTAGTTACTCATATGTTTCAAAGAAAACAAAATATAAAATAGAGACATTACAAGAATTGAGATGAAAGTTGATCTTCAATCGCTTCCGTTCATGAAAACCTTCTTCTCTCCCAAACCCTTGTTTTCTCCAATCTCCAATCGTGTCTTCTCTTGGCCAAAAAGTCCTATAACTTACGTTAAAACTCTTCTAAATAGTGCAGACTCACTTAGGTTGGTTGGAAGTACCCAAAATGCCCCTTGGGTCAATACTTAATAAAAAATCACAAAAATTAGCAAAATCAGCGTTTTAGCCAACACTGCCCGTGTCAGGCAACACGGGTGGCCGTGTTGGCCCTCTGAACATAAATTCTCGAAATCATTCTTAGCACTGCTGACACGGGTGCCCGTGTTAGGTAACACGGCCTGTGTCAGCCCTTAACTTCCAAATTTGGCTTTGAGTTCTTCATCAAAGTTGTAGCCCTTTTCGTTAGCGAAATTTTGCCACCGGAATCGCGTCATTCCGAGTTACGAAGCTCTAGTTATGATCAAAATACTACACGCCTGTCACGATGAGAAACATGCTGAAAATTTCCAGATCTCACACTTGCTAACACGAGCCGTGTCAGCCCCGTGACTTACATCTCTTTTGCATTTTCTTGGCCATGCTTCATCCTAACACGGCCAGTTTTAGGTGACACGGGTGGTTGTGTCAGACCTCATGTAGCTTGATTTTTCACTTCCTTCGAAACTCCCCTTTTTGTACTTTTTCGCATAGATTTGTCTCGATTTATTCCTTTGAGCCAGCAAACAGTAAAATACACAACCAAAGCATAAAATGTAGAAGAATGAAGTAAAACACTTGATAATATAAAGCAAAGACGACTAAAATCAACGGTAAATAAACGTGTAAAAACCACTGATCATCTACCAGCGCGAATAGGAAACCCTACGCAGTTAAGAAATCGGGGTAAGATTATTATAATCAGGTCGAGGGAAGGTGTTAGGCACCCTCAACCCTTTCCTAAGGTTTGAATTTTAAGATTGAGGTTTATGGATGAAATAAAGAAAGGTAACAGAAAGTAATAGGGTTAAAGGCTAATTATATTGAACATGATTAGAGTTTGGAGGAGGGGGACTCGCCTTGTTGCCAAGTGCCTACGTACCTCCTTATGGAGGATCAGAGTCTACGTAGTTCGGGGAAGGGTTGTACGCCTTTAGGATTGGAATTTGATTTGATATGGTTTGAAGCCTTTTTGAATGGCCTATCATAGTTTTGAATAAGGATGAAAATCCGTAGTTTGATTTGAAGTGTTTGAATGTTTTAGATTTGGGCGTACAACCCTGGTTTTAATATGTACTATTAACCGCAATGATCAATAGATTTGATCACCATAGTTAAAAGATTAGTAGTGTATTATTACCAATTTTAATTGATGGATTCAATTATCACTAAGAATAAATAAGAGTACTTTTTAGAAATTTTGATATTTAATCTGTATCATTATCCCTCGTAATTGATTGATTCGATTAAAAATAATAATGAATTAAAATGGAAAAAAAATAGGCTAATCTTCAAGAGGTTAGCTCCGGATAAGCAGGGCCTAATTAATTCCCCGACGGAGTGTTTCATCACCAACACTGAGTACGGGCATCAGAAGAAACGCTTCCCCAACAGAGATACATTTCTCAGCAGAATCCTCGATGAGATTTCCCTCTCCAACAATATGATTCGAGGGGCCCTATCTCCAAGCTGGGATAGATATTACATCGGATGATTGTTCAAGATCATTATCCCCAGAAGGTTGGATCCTCCACACAAAGGCTTGATCAAATAGTACATCGGAGGATTACCCATCTCTCTTATTCCCAATCAGGGTGCATCAAAATAAAAACCTTCAAGTTACCTTCATCCCCATGCGGTAGTCAAAGATCCCTCAATAGAGCATCCTGGTCCATAAGGAAGTTTCCCCAGCTGAGTATACTCGAACAAGATAGCAAAGATCATCAACGGTCATAATGCCATCGTTTCCAAAATAACAAGCAGGGATTTATTTTCCCAACCAGAAGTTTGATACGCTCTAAACTGCATAAGTCATGTCCATACATCATACTTCATATGCGTATTCATACATAGCATATAATGTTTCATGACAAACGCATACATAACATGCACGGTTCTCATTTAGTTTGAGAATCTCAACATATACATTACATGCATCATGACATTGCATGTCACTAACTTGGCTTTTCAGGTGGACGAATATCATCAGCAAGTTATTCTCAATCACATGCAATATTCTCCCGGGTTCTGTCTGGACAAGCATTCCTCTCAGATATAATCGAAACAAAGATTCATTCTGAAGAGTTCTCTCTTTCCAAACAACTTATCAACCGTAAACAAGCAAAACAGATATGGTCCAATGGCGACTCGTTCTGACATCTCCAACAGATATGGTCCAATGGCGACTCGTTCTAACATCTCTAACAGATATGGTCCAATGGCGACTCGTTCTGACATTTCAAATAGATGTGGTCCAACGGTGACTCATTCTAACATTTCCAGGCTATCCCACAGTCAAATAAACAACTTCAAACCCTTCAGATCTAAGTCGATACCTTGGACGGTTCCTTAATGATCTACCTTCGGATCTAAGTAGATACCTTGGACGGTTCCTTAATGATCAACCCTTCAGATCTAAGTCGATACCTTGGATGGTTCCTTAATTATCTACCTTCGGATTTAAGTCGATACCTCAGACGGTTCCTTAAACAATCAACCTTTCAAAATCTAAAGCGGACACCTCGGACGGTTCCATAGCGATCAACATTCAAAATGTAAAAGCGGTAACCTCGGACAGTTCCGTAGCGATCAACATTCAAAATCTAAAGCGGGAACCTCGGACGGTTCCGTAATGATCAACCTTCAAGATTTAAAGCGGAAACCTCGGACGGTTCCGTAGCAATCAACTTTCAAGATTTAAAGCGGAAACCTCGGACGGTTCCGTAAAGATCAACATTTCTAGGTAGTCTTTTCTAAGACATTCATCAACCTTTCTAGGTAGTCTTTTCTAAGACATTCATCAACCTTTGTAGGTAGTCTTTTCTAAGACGTTTATCATCCTTTCTATGTACCTTTCCAGGTAATCTTTTCTAAGACGTTTAGCATCCTTTCTAGGAACCTTTCCAGGTAGTCTGTTTTAAGACACATCTCTCATCCTTTTTAAGAACCACTTCAGGTAGTCTTCTTTAAGACATCTCTTCCTAAGTGTTGTTTAAAACACAATATCCCTTAAGCCACTCTTCCATCCTTCGTAGGAATCCTTGTCAAGTGACCCTTTCTAGGTGATCCTTCTTTAGCATGTCTCTTTGAGCTCTGTGTAAAGCATTGTCTTGTTCAAAACAATTTACCCGCAGATTTAAGTCGATACCTCGGACGGTTCCTTAAACAATCTACCTTCAGATTTAAGTCGATACCTCAGACGGTTCCTTAAACAATCAACCTTTCAAAATCTAAAGCGGAAACCTCGGACGGTTCCGTAACGATCAACTTTCAAAATCTAAAGCGGACGCATCGAACGGTTCCGTAACGATCATCTTTCAAAATCTAAAGCGGACGCCTCGGACAGTTCCATAACGATCAACTTTCAAAATCTAAAAGCGGTAACCTCAGACGGTTCCGTAACGGTCAACACAGAGGTTTAAATCTTTCATTAAGATATAATCAATGGATTCATTCTGATAAACAAACCATCAACACATCTACTAGATGGCATCTGAAAGCCCATCTCAGGTAAGGTTTTGTTCAAAAATTAACAAAATGACATTTCTCAAGCCGCATTCAATGAAAATTCCAACATCACTTCTGGTGGAGGTAAGTGCAAATTTTTAGGGCATCTAAATATTCAATCATCTTCTACCTTCAGATTCCAATCGGTCTCTTCAGGTTTAAGAAGTCAAAGAGAAGTCGACAGACTTCTGTCTAAAAATTTGAAGTTTTATACAATCTTGGATTTTTATTTCATAAATATCCTGATTTTATGAATACTCAATTTTTAGAATTTTTTATACAGTATTTTGGTTCGCTGTTGAATTTATTCTTACATAAACGCCAAATACTGTTTATCACTTCATACACTGTTTATTTGAGATTTATTTTCAGATAAATAATGCTGACGCAGTTGGTACAGAATTAAAATTTGCAGGCACAGAGTCTGGGGTTTCAGATTATACTGGTAACAATTAAATTATTATTGGCTTTATTTCCCACTAATTTTTATTTTATACTATATTATTTTTCAAAATCTCTTTCTTTCTTTTAAAGTATCTTCTTTTATTTCCAAATCTCCTTCATTCAAATCAAATCCTAACTTTATTCTATACCTCTTTCTTTTCAAAACCTACCATATTTTTTTTTCCTACTACCATTCAAATTTTTCTCTTTTACGGTGCCACTCCATTCCCCAACGTCTCTATCTCTCTCTTTTCACTCTATAGATACTCCTCATTTTTCCCATAATTTCTCACATCAAATTTCACTCATCTCCCAAATTTCTATCATACTATCTCCTAATCATTTCTCTCTTCCTCTTCCAAAAAATGGCAAAGTGGTGGACTCTTGTTCTTATAATCTTCACTGTTTTTACAGTGACCATGTCTTTTTTCTGTTTTAACAATCTCGAAGAATGTGGTGTCGGGATGCTTTTGATTCTCCTAGCCATCTGGCCATTGTTGATTTTGGCTTGGATTATCAATTGTAATTAGATTGTTTCATGTTTGTCGTGTTTATCATTTTCAAATAGCGTACTGTTCATTATATTTGTCGTAATGTTGCGTTTGTTATATTTACCGTTATTTAATATTTGTATTGTCCGTATTAAATATCATATTATCTATTGTACTATCGTTTAATTATTGAGATAATATTATGTGTGTTTATTGCTAGTTAAATATTTATTTTTCTGTGCATTAGATCCTTTTTAATTTTATTATCAATAGTTTCATTCGCGTACGGTGTACGTTTTGTTTATTCTGTTTTTGTTTTACTAACAAATCATGTAAATAATTTTTCACCATTAACACAATAAAAACAAAAAGAAAAAAAATTAACTTTAACTGTTAAGTTTTTATTTTAACTGTCACGCCAGTACCTGGACAACCAATTACCAGTCAAATCTCGTTATCAGCGCAATTCTCCGCATCTGTATCAACAATCAATTCAACTGCCACACCTCAAGATGTGCACTTCAAATTTCCAAGATTTTTGTTCTAGAAGTCTCCTGATACTCACATGATCAGCAGAGACACAAAACTGCACAAAAATTAGGTACGCCTAACTGTCTCCTGCACAAACAGTCCCTAACTAGGGTTTTTGTTTTTTTCAAGAGAATGATCTTTGAGACCTCAAATGGATTTCATAAATTTCCATATGTCTAAAAGTACCACCAGACAAATTTTCAAGCTTCGTTTCGCTCGGACGCACAGTCAACTGCTCAAACGGTCAACAAACGACCAGTTTGACCAAAAAGTCAACAGACAGTCAAAAATGCAATTTTTTGTCAACATCCATATTTTGTAAAAAGATTCATCATTTGATCAATGGTTGATCATAATTCATCAAGAAAAGTTCATAAATCGACAAAACTCCAAGTTTCAAAATTAGGGTTTTTACCTAAAAACTCAACTGAACTTTAACCGGCCGTAACTCTCTCATGGAACATCAGAAAAATTCCAACCAAAGCTCATTGTGAAGGAAATTCAATTATCTTTCAAATGAAATTGGTCCCATGATCATTGGATTCACCATTTGGGAGATATGAGCAATGACATTACAAGTCATTTTCAAAGGCAACAAAAAGCAGTTTTTTGTCAAAGCCCATAACATCAAGATAACTTCTCCAAATGCAAAAAAACTTCCAAAGTGGCTTGTAGAGGACATCTTGAGGATTCCAAAAAGTACAAGAACACATTCATATGATCAAAATTGAGGGAGTTATGCCTTGTTAAAGTTGGAAATTTTTTTGGGAAAATACATGAAATCAACATTGGCCAAACTTGATTTGTTTTTTCCAAATGGGCCTAATATTTTGTGATCCAAGCATGTTTCTAAGATACTTAAGGCCATCCACGACCCATTCATGATCCATGATGTTTTTATTTCATTTTTGATTTAATTTTATTTCATTTAAAAATAAATTAAGAAGAAATAATGCAAGATAATTGCCAAAGTCTTTGTTTCTAGAAGTGGCTGTAATTCAAAGATAACAATCTGGTTGCAGAGGGTGCAGAAGACTTAGGGGCAATAGTGGTTGGGAGAAATGATCAAAGATGGCCATAAAATTCAAAGTTCTATCCATGGAAGGAATAGAAAATGGGAAAATATTCCACACTTGATCAAAGGCCAAACTCAGCATTCAATCTTTCTCTATAAATAGAGAGCAAGCTTCAGCAATAGATGACACGAAATCATTTCCCAAAGAATAGCCACAAACATTACAAAACTCACAAAATATCTAAACACTTGTAATTTTCGTTTTCTTTGTAAAAGCTATTATAAATCAAAACAAATCTTTTCAATCATCTTCTGAGATCATATAAAGTAAGAATGAACCCTTAATATGGTCCCATGAGAGTCATAACACGTGCATAGTGTTTTCCATGAATATACATGTACAGCTTTCGTTTTCTATATTAATGCTTGTGTTAATGTGATATGATCACTCTAATTTGTTTCTGACACCATTTAGAGGAGATTGGACGTGCTATATGGAAGCCATAAGCCCTAAAACACATGTCACCATTTTTGAGCTTCAAAGCTTTGAAGCTTTCGTTTTCATGGTTCCATGCATTTACCGTCCAAACTAATGGTTCCATTGAACTCAGAGACCCTCAATTAGGGGATTTGGGTCGCTTTTGTTGTTTAAAATTAACATTTTTTGCAGGTTTGAAGGTGCATTAAACTGCGGCAGTTTCGTATGGAAACAGTGGTGGTTTAAAACCGCCGTTATCTGCGTCAGTAGAGAGGAAGACGATGATGAACAGTCCCTGGACTTGTTGACCTCCACACGGACGTTCCTAATTGGTCAGTCAAAGTCCTCGCTCTCTATCTCTCCGTTTGGGTGGCTGCTCACCAATGGCCAGTCAACTGGTCTCTCCATCCACGCAGGCATCTGTGGGGCCCACCTGGAAAATTTGAATTTCTAAAGATCCACCTGGGAAATAGATCAATCTGTTGGAGAGAGCAACGCTCTACTGGGGAAAATGAGGCATTTGGGCAGGGAACCTCATTAAGAGCTTGCTGGGGAATCAGATACCAAACAATCATGATTTAACTGGGGAAGAGACATTTTACCGGGGAAAAGGGTTCCTGGAGCACGGAGAATGCATTGAGATGCGCTTTGATGAGGAGACGAGAATCTTGGAACAAAGAAAATCTCATCTAAATGCACCTAGCTAGGGAGCGAGGACCTCTCATTTGAATGCGCTTGGTTGGGGAATGAGAATCTCACTCGGATAGATCCACTAACACGCTGACACAGCGTATACGAAAGGATGTACCTGCGAGGTAAACACATAAAAATGCCCCAGGATATAGCATGGTATCTTGGCCTGCCATCCTAGATACACAAAACTTCGAAGTAAATTCAAAGGTTTTATCATTTCTAATCGTGTATTATAAACGCAATGCAGTTTTCATATGCAAAGTTTAACACAAACTCAGGACGTTTTATGCAAACAAAACAGTAAAAGAAAACGGCTTTTGAGATGAAAAGAAGCTTATTAAAAAATGCCCAAAAGAGGGCGAATACATTTAAGAAGCAATTCCTAGCAAGAGGTAACTGCACAATGTTGAGTATAAAAGAAATGGCAATGTGAAACGGATATCCATTAGTTTCGATCCCGCTATCACTTTTACAACCTTGACGTTCTCATCTCCTTGCTTTGGAAGATCGTACTCATTAGGATTGATCACTGCCCGTTTTAACAACTGATTGATGTGACATCACCGAACTTGTGGACCCGACGGGGTTTGGGAGTGCCTTTAGATATTTGAGTTGCCAGGTGCAAACTCAAGAACACAGAGTCTTGCTTATCCCTCGGTCGGGAGCCCTAAACAAAGTGACTGGAATTTGTGAACGCTTTAGGGATTTGAGCTGCTAGGTGCAAACTCAAGAACACAGAGTCTTGCTTATCCCTCAGTCGGGAGCCCTAAATAACAGCGACTCGAGTTTGTGAATGCTTTAGGGATTTGAGCTGCCAGCGATGCAAACTCAAGAACTCGAAGTCTTCCTTATCCCTCGGTCGGGAGCCCTAAGCATGTATGAAGAGTGATTGTCGAGGTGGCATGCGAGATGTAGTCGTTCGCTTTTGTCCCCTTTTTGCCTAAGACGCCCTTTTGGGTTTTCAACTTAGCTGGTATATTTGTTTCTTTTTCATTCTTTTGCCTGATTCATTTTCTTTTTTCTTTTCTTTTTTCTTCTTTTTTTTCTTTCTTTCTTTTTTTATTATTTTTTTATCAGGTCTATGCGAAATATTTTTTGACTACATTCGCGTTCACAGGGTGCGGAAAGTTCTCGCCATCTATCATTGCAAGCATCATGGCACCGCCAGAGAACACTTTTTGCACAACAAAGGGGCCTTCATACGTCGGAGTCCACTTGCCTCGAGGATCGCCCTGAGGAAGAATGATTCTTTTGAGTACCAGGTCACCTGGTTTATAGCTTTGGGGTCGCACCCGCTTGTCAAAAGCTTTTCTCATCTTCTTTTGGTATACCTGACCATGTCCAATAGCCGCTAACCGTTTCTCGTCAATGAGGTTCAACTGATCCATCCGATTTTGTACCCATTCTGACTCGTCGAGCTCGACGTCTTTTGTAACACCCTTCTAAACCCCCGCGGAAATATAATATAATCAGAGTAAATAAACAGCAAGGATGCTACAATTATTAAATAAACAAAACATCAAGTCGATTGTCATGCTTTATTAGAAATTAACCAATATCAAACATGTGTTTAGCCTAGCGGAACTTAATTCAACAGTATTAGGAAACAACCCCACACAAATACTCAATACATAATCCATAGTCAAAATGGCAACAAAGTATAACAAGTAACGCTAAGACTAATCAATCCCAGTGTTACAATCAGAGCATGACTCGACACGAACTACGGGCTAGCCTACAAGCTATCTTCACCCAATCAAGACGTCGCTACATCCTTAATCTGAAATCATCAAAGTAAGGGTGAGTTTCATTCGAATTAATAACCATTATACAATCATAAGCAACAAGATCTCATAGCAATTATCATCCATTCAACATACATATAATCGGAAATTATTATAACCAGCAAGCATCAGT